>NC_056739.1:804485902-804713402 GCF_019279795.1 Protopterus annectens | reverse complement strand
ACATAGCTAAAGAACGCTTTGTGGTTGTCCTTGGCCTGGGAGGCTAAATGTATCTTAAGTTTTGTTTTGGTAGACTCTATTTGTCCTCCGAGTTGTTTGTTTAGTTTGATGAGAGTGCTTTTATCCTGCTGGGTGCTGCACCTCCTAATTTTTGCCATGAATTTCTTCCTCCTGTTATACAGATGATTGATTTTGTGATTCTACCAGGGTGGCTTGTTTTTTGTCATAGGCTTCCTACGTTTGGTGACAACCCTTTCTACTGTTGCCTAAGTCATTGTGATAAAAGTTTTTGTGCTCTGGAGTTGTTATCAAAAATAATTGCTTAACAGCAGTCTTTCCAATCTCATGCATATGTTTACAATGTTCTCTTTAGCACTCTGCAGTTGCCCCTCTTTTTCTTTGAGAGTCTCCTTATTCTGCAACACATTAACCCTTGTCAGTCTCTCTAAAAAAAGCAATATCTCTTTCTCTTTTTATTTCTCTCCTAGTTGTAAACTCAATTTTCATTTTATCTCACTCACTAGCTATCCCTTCTGAAGACATCTCTATCTTCCCTAATCACTCTTGAATAATTTCATTACCCATCCTTACATTACCCTTTTTAACAGGTGGGTAGAAAAGTGCTAGTGTCCCCATTTTACTTTATTTCCCTGCATTTTTATATTAATTTTTTATTGATGCATGATCTAAAACAGTTATTGGATGTGTGTCAAATATTTCAGTTAAATTCACAAGCTCCTGTGCAATAAATTTTTTATCCAATGTAGCCCAGTTATTGTACCCTGGCAAATAATATGTACATTCTGTCTGACTTCCTACTGCTGACCTCAAGTCTTCTACATCAAATATTTTCACAAATTTCTTCAGAAATATACCCTCTTTTGTTATATTTTCCTTCTAAGTCCCCTGATACATCTTCACTATTGCAAATAAAGTTCTGGTCTCCACCTATAAGTAATATTCTCTGCATGAAAGCAGATTATTTCTACCAAAAAATTCTTAAGCTCAACAATAGCAGTTTTTGATGGAATATAAATACATACCTGTATAATCCCAATAGTCCCTTACTACCATAAATCTACCATTATTGCCTTTTTTCTAAATCTATTACTTTTGGAGCCCATAATAATTAGTATTATTGCTCAAATTTTCCTTTGTCCTTGATATTCTGCTGAATATCCATCCTGAAATCCTGTTTTGTCAAATTCACATGCTCATTTCTAGAAGCATTGCTATTTGCACTCTGCATTTCTTAATATAATTCAATCCATTCCCTTGTTATATATACCTGCAAGGCCATTTACATTCCATTATAACATGAACAGAGTAGTCATTATGATAAAAAGCAATAATTCCCACCTATTATACATGACAATTTTTTTTAATTTGTGTTTCCAACCTTTGTCTTACATGCAAACACTAATGTTTGGCAGGCTAATCTTTTATATGGTTGTTTCTTCTCATCTCCATTTGAACCTATATCACATTTGTCAAGACTTTTTGCTTTAATGAAAACCTTCAAACAAAAACTAAATACATTTTAAGAACACCCCCACCTCCTCTTAACTTGAAACAAAAACACAAAACTATGTACATTTTCAACAAATGCAGTTTAATCTTCCAGATTCATTCAATTGCCACAAATTGACAGCTGTCCCCACAGGTGTTACCTAGTTTAAAGTTAACGTTACCCCTGCTGAAGTGTATGCTACAACCCGTGTTTCCATTTACAATGATTGCTGACTGACTGTTTCTTTCTTATCTTTTTTCCCTCCTAAATGTGAAAAACAACTTGCATGCTTTCATAAAACATTAACTTTCAGCCTTAAGAAAATGTGCAGTGGCTACCTTTAAATAAACCTAAATTGTGCAGTTTTCTAGTAAATGCATTAAAGAATTAAGGCTGCTGGGGAGGCTACTTTCTTTTATTCACTTTCCATAATTTCAGATTTTATTTTTCACTGAACTGCCTGCCATTCTGCCTTTAAAGTTTGCATTTCTCTCAGCATAGAATGCTCAGAACTTTCAAGATTAATTGCTTACCTGCAGACAGCTCATGTCCATGTAAAATTAGGCAATGAGAAAAAACTGCTAACAACCTTGCAGATGCATGAAAGAATCTTTTAAAATTTAACTTAGAACACAATCTACAGAATTCCCCTGCCAAACAGCCTTCAGCTGCAGGCTTCCTGTCTCCCACTTAAAGCATTTTCTAATGGAAAAAGTCAAGCTAGTAACTTTGTATATGCAAGTAACTTAGCATTTTTTCATGCCTTTCATTGTGTCTTATTTTGCAAGTCTGTTTGCTTAAAAATGTTTATAGCTTCAATCAAGGACATTAGACATCCATCCTTGTAAAACAAGAGTAATTATTATCTTAATTCTACATATAATATATATAATCAGTACACATTTTTTACACCCTACCCCAGCAGCACACCATCACTCCATTACATTAACTAGCTTCTCTCTCTAGTCATTCTTGTCTTGATATAGTGTCAAACCTATATTTCTTACAACTAAGGAAAAAGTACTTGTTTACTTAAATATCTTTAACATATACAACAATCATTGAAAAGACTCCCCCACACTTAAAATACCACTGACTGCACAATATACAAAACTGTTTTACAAGATAACATGCAGGTTATATCATCAAATGATATATACAAATGCTAATAAGGACAAAAGTTGTTTAATTTACAGTTAATATTCCCCATTAGTGTTCTTCTAAACATTAATGACATAAAGTGGGGTATATGCTTTACAGTCTACCTAAACATTTAACAAAGTGAACAAAAGCTCATTCTTTCTTAACCACTTTTTCTTGCAAATCCATATTACAAGTATGATTGATGCTTTATAGTCACCCACTTAGTCACTAATGTCAGTGTTGATGGTCTTCTTCCTGATAATCTACATCTCCCAACATCAGAACTTAGATTCAAATCCATGGTACTCAATTTTTATTTAACACACTTTTTTATTTCCTCCTTAGCCTGTTCTGCATCCAAAAATGTCTTGATCCTCCAGGAAACAATATTTTGAGAACAGCTGGGTACAGCAGCTTGAATCATGCACCTACCTCTTGACATACCCTCATTGCTGGGATAAATTTGCTTTTCACCTACCTCTTGACATTTCCTGATTGCTGGTATAAATTTGTTTCTCCCCTGCCTGGTGTACAGTGAATAATCATTTTCTACAAACACTCTTCTGTCTCCAGTTTTTAATATGTCTCCTTTCAGCCACAGTTTTATAAGGATCAACTAGTTCTGCTGGTATGATTGCATTTTTACTAATATGGAACTTAGTTGCTTTCTCATATCCAGGCTTGGAGCATAAACTTAATATGTTCTTTCAAAAAAACTGCCATGCAACACCAATCCAGTTGCTTATTTATGCTCCCATAAAATTGTCTGTTCCTTCCAGTTTCTCTGGTTCAGCAGAAAATCTAAGGTTTTCTCTGCAAACTGTGTCTTGTAACACTACTATTTTTTAAATAACTTTTCAGAGAAGCCTCACAGTCAGCCAACCTTTTCTTCATTTTAAACTCAGATTTTTGCAGTTTTGTTTGTTCATCTGAATAGCTTGTCAAAGCTTCATCTATTTTTCCATCCTTATGTTATTTGAGTTGATATATTCCTTCAATGTTTCATTTATTTCTAACACATCTGAGTACATTTGATGTATTTTTCCTCTAAAGTACTGGAAGCTATCTCCTGTACCTGAAGCTTGAACTGCTTTTTACAGAACTGCTGCAGGATTCTCCCCAATCAGTGTTTTCTCTTCATCTTTTCTTACATTTTCTACAAATTTCTTCTTTTAGGGCATCCAGGCCATGTTTTTAGTAGTGAGTAATTGGATTTTACCCAGAATGACAATTTCATTGGCTCTTCTTTCTCAGTTTCTGTTTTTATACTTGGAGAGTTAAAATTACGCTGTTGATCAACGTGTAGTCATCTTGGAACTGACATTGGAATAGCACTGTTGTGGTTATGCATAACAGTGAGAGGACGCAGTGCTGAATATCATTACATTTGATTCACTAGGAATGTTTCTTACTTTGCTATTAATTGTCCCATTGTATAAGAAGGGGAATTTTCTCTGAATTGGGCTGTTGAAATGGGGATATTGAAATTGTGTCTGTCTTTAATTGGAGTCTTGTAGCATGATGTCATCAGCATACATAACTGCATTCAGGTGTGGTGTGATCATTTGTAAAAAGTGGAAGAGCAAAGGATCAAAAATGGATCCTTATGGAACACCTACATTTAGTGTGCCTGTTAGTGAGAGCAGATTGTTGGCAAATATCTGAACAATCCATTCCTTCAAAATGTATCCACAAAAGCAAAGACACTGTAGTGTGCTCTGTCTGAAGTTAAATTTGGTTATTTTTTTGAGAAGTTGGGGGGAGGGACTCATGGTTTACAAAACTCTGGTCAAGTCTATGAATAAACGTGCATTGATTAAGCCTTTATATATGTTGCAGTATGTTACTGAAGGCTGTATATAGTGCACTTAAAGTATCAGAGGCATTTCTAAACTGGTTGCTGGTCACATTGGAAACCATGGGAATTAACATGTAAGAAGTAATTGTTTATGTCACTGTTTTTCAAACAATTTGATAAGTTCACAGATTTGAGATAGATCTCAAGGAAGTCTGCGTATAATTTACTGAATTTTGCTCCATAGTTAGGGTTTAGCTTTTGAAGCTGTTTCATGATTTTCTTTGCTAGTATATCTTGAAGTAAAAATGGGTGCTATGTTCAGCTAGGGTATGTTGTTCTCTAGGCAAAGGCAATAGAATCTACTTTTCTTATACTGTGCATTTCATTATGCAGATATACCCAAAGCTATGTCAGAGGGATCCAGAAAAATGGAAAATTCTTTCAGCGGGGTCCCAAGGGTAAGGATAAAAGAAGGGCTACTGAATCCTTTGGCTGAGGAGTTCTAAAATAACCTTAGACATAAAGGAAGTACACTATGATATTTGTTGCACACCAGAACTAGCAACTCTGAAACTTGCCTAGCTGAGATAATGGCTAATAGGGCTGTAGGCCAAGACGAACAGTTTAAAGGAAACAAAAATGGTGTTTGAAAGGGACGTTTTTATAATGCTTCCAAAACAAAGTTCAAAAATTACAGTGAAACTAAAACCTTATGTATTTTAAAGTGACAACTACCTGTTAAGAACAACGTCATAGGTGCCAAGGAGGCAAAAATCAGCTTCTGAAGGGAGAGATATGGACAGGAAAGAACAATGTCTTCTGATAGTGGAAGAAGACAGTCCAAAAGAGAGCAAGTGACAAATAATCTAATAATTGGAAAAATCTATCTATAAAGGTATCAACGACTTTGGTCAACACTAAAAAAAAATCTGTATATAGATGAACAAAATTTCCCAGTGGTAGATTTTTCTTGATTCAAGCAAATTTCACATATCATCAGAAGGCAACAGTGCATTTTAGGGAGTCATTAAAAACTATTTAGCTAGGGATGAAGCAGCTGATCTGGAACTGAATGATCAGAGCCTACCAAATAGGAAAACAAACAAGTAGGGGGAACAATGCCTGCTTTGGCCAAAAGAAAGTCATTGACAAACCTAGCTGAACCTTTGCTTGTTGCCTTTGACAGATCTCTATGACAGAAAACACTTAGCAAGGTGCTGTGTACAAGACCACTTGTCCAAATTTTGGAAGAGTATATCCTTGTCCTGTTCAGAAAACAAGCCATGCATTTATTAGGTGAATACATCCATCCATAGAGTCCATTGCATTGCCGTAATTTGTAGGAAAACATCTGGACTGAGTTATTGATTTAGTTGCTTTTATTAACTTAAAAAATGCAACTGGGCAGCAGTCATTTGCAGTGCAGGACCAGAAAGAAAAGCTCCAGACAAATGAAATACTTGTTATGTACATATACCCTTCAGTTTAGTTTGTTTATTTATTTATTTATTTAACATTTGTTAACTGGGATAGTCCAACTTGGAACAAAGCCAATTTTCAGCAGAGGCCTGGGGAGAAACACTCCAGAAGTTTAGTTAATTCAGTTAATCCACTACTCTACCAAGATCCACTTTTCTCGTGACAAAATTGGATGATACATGAAAAGGGCTGATCCTGTAGCTGCATTGCCATTATATACACCTCATAACTATGCATTTCCTCTTAATGATGATGTCAACTGTTTTTTGCACAAAACCCTACATTAGACAATTCCCTAACACCTTTCCAACAAACTCTAATTCCTTGATACTGACATGTCACTCAAGTGGAAAATGCCCAGCACTGTTCACTTGTTTATGTAAGCCCCCCTGATGCATACATACATTTTCACAATCACAAAAAAAAGGTTCAGCTGTTTTACCAGTGCTGCAACTGATCCTCTCCCACAGCAAATCCAATTTTGGACCAAAGAAATAATCAGAGAGAGTGCTGTATCCTGTGAATCTGTGAACTGATCCTAAAGATTCCTTAAGTGCTGCTAAATTGTCCTCATGTGTATACTCAGAATGGCATACTCAGCCATCTTGATACTGACCAGTATGTCCAACATGTGACCCAGACAAAATGATGAAGAAGATCTTTGCTGTTAAAGCTGGTTGGGCCAACCAACGGTGAAACAGAATAACAATACTGCTCTGTGTCAGAACTCTTTTTTTGAACTTTATCCAAAAGAGGCAGTAAAGGAAAAAAAATCTTTCTGTTGAGAAGAGCTGAGATCAGACTTTCCACTACTGATTGTAGGATGTAATGCACCCAGAAAAGGAATTGCTATTGTCAAATCTTTCTAAAGTTGGCCCTTTGAATTAGGTAAGAATAAAGAGTTAACTAGGTAATGGTAAGAGTCAATGTCTAGCACCTAAAAGGCTACAATATCTGCTGGGGGCCAGTCATTTGAAAACAACTCTAGAAGAATTAGCTGTTCATTCTGAAAGGGAGGAATACAGACTGATAATGTTTTCATTCTACACAAAACCTTTAAAGCATATTATGAGATTTGAAAGCTGTAACATGTGAATAATGTATGCATAAAATCCAGAGTTATGGAATCAAAAAATGAAGGCTGCGAGACCAGTCTGAGCTTCCACATATTTAACTATTTACTGATCTTACATAGCTCCAAAAGTGGGCTCCTGTGGTTTCCCTTTTGGGAATGAGGAAGATTCTTAAGCTATAACCTATACCTCTACAAGTGAAGGGTACACATTATATGACCCCTCTATATATCATTTTTTTTCAGAAGAGGTTTTGATTTGGACAGCAGTGCCTCGTTTGCCTTCAAACATGATTGTAGGATATTTCTAGACAAAAATTCTATCTTGCACCCTTGTCTGAAAATGCCCTCTAAGCATAGCTCTATGGAAATGTCTCTGACAAGTGTTCAGAAATTTTGAAATCCTGGCAATGAGCAAAGCAGGTGTATATCACAACATCGAACGCTCCAAATCTCGAATGACACATCATCGAACTGGATTCATCGAACCTCAGAACATCAAAACACACCCCCTGCCACTTAAATATACTGCTTCAGAGATCGCAGTTAAGTGCACTATAGTGCGGAAACGGAAGATCCTACACTGTAGCGCGATCTCAGAGTTGGTATATTTAAGTAGCAGTGGTGTGGGGGAGTGCAGTGGGGCTTGCCCCTGCCCCTTAATGTTACCTGTCACCTTTGGTAACTGCCATTGACATGGATTCGATGTTTTAATGGTTCGATTAATCCATTTCGATGTTATGTCATTTGGGATTTGGAGCATTCAATGTTTAGATATAAACCCAGCAAAGCACCTACTCTTGTGGAAGAAAAATAATACTGAAATGGGGAGAAGATAAAGCCCCCTAGAAGTGAGGGGGTTTAGCAAGGAGATTTAAGGGGTCATTTGGTAGAATTTGTGTTTCTAGATCCAGCAGGCCTGGATTTTTGATTTGCAAATGCCGGTTTCTTCTGCCATTGTAGCACACTGCATTGAATAATACTGTTACCTGTAAAAATGACCCTTTGTAAATATTGTCTCACCTAAAGGGTTTTCTATTGTGAAAGGGTTCCAAGTATTAGGAGGGAAAGAATCTGGGATGGACTGCAAAAGTGCAGAACTTATACTGCAGAAGTTTTTACAACAAATTTAATTTGAAAAGATGCTTACACTAGTGAAATGCCGTTGAAGAAGAAACTGAGCAAGCAGTATTTGGGAAATCGCACTATAGGCATTATTAGTAAACATTTGGGTGATTTACTGTAGTTTGGAATTTTCAAGTATAAACCGGAGAAACTTACCAGGAAGTACTGTAGTGCAGTTGGCAAAATTATATTTTGCCTAAGCATCTAAAGAATGTTAAGTGTATGTGGTGGTAGAATGGAGACATTCTAGAAGCTTTACCATAAAGTTCAGTCGTATGCCCAATTAAGATGACTCTCAGCTACCCCTTTGAGATCAGGAGTGCACAGAGAGGTATTGCTGCATGCATATCAGTACCTGACCTGTGGATGATGTCTTTACCCTTTGAAAATCCAGAATTCATGTGGCATCTAGATCACTCCACTACCACATGGGTGGAACTCAGTGTCATAGACTGCAGAGTCCAATATTTTATGCAAACCTGTGTCTGTCATTGTCATTGTGCTTGGAAACATATCCCAATCCTGATACTTTCAGGATCTTCCTCACCAATGGATGCACTGGATGCAGAAACCTACTAGAGCTCTAGAGACCCCACTCTGCTGCACAGATGCAATGTATGTCATGGAAGCAATATTGATGCATCTGATGTGTTGCTATTTACAGTGTCCAGACTGACAGTGTTTGCTTGCCTCTATGTTGAAGCCATTATGTATGTGCCCACATGTGGGGCAATAGTGGTTCAGCCTTAATGAAGAAAAAAGTTACTGATATGTGAGTCAGAGCATCATCAGTACTGATCACCAAGATGTTCCACGTCAGAGCATCATTATCAGTACTGATCACCAAGATGTTCCACGTCAGAGCATCATTATCAGTACTGATCACCAAGATGTTCCACGTCAGAGCATCATTATCAGTACGGATCACCAAGATGTTCCACGTCAGAGCATCATTATCAGTACTGATCACCAAGATGTTCCACGTCAGTGCATCAGTATCAGTACTGATCACTAAGATGTTCCATGTCAGAGCATCATTTTCAGTACTGATCACCAAGACATCCCACGATCAAATGAGTTACCTCTGGTAAAAGAACAACCAGATGATCCCAGGAGGATGAGGGAAAATAAAAAAGATTTTTTTAATGGAGGTCAAATCTCCTGTACCTGACTTATTATATTATTTATATATTCTAACTTCACCGTTGCATGAGCTGTGGCCTCATCCAGTTTATATTCGATCACTGGAGGGAAAACTTCCACAGCAAGGTATCAGTAGTAAGTAACACATCTGTATTATAATCATCAGAAGCTTATAATAACTTAGCCCACACATGAGCACACTGCAAAAGAGAGTCACATTTATGTCTCGGCAGCACCAGGTGACAACCTGGTGGCTTCTAATGGAATATATATATATATATATATATATATATATATATATATATATACAGAATTTTTTGCCAACAATGTTCTCATTATATTAAGAAAACTGTTAACAAAGTATGCATAGTACACATATACCACCACAATGTCCTCTGCCTTGGCCAGCACAAGGGCAGTTCCCACCTTAGACCACTTGCAAGGAGCATACATTTATAGCTCAACAAGTGGCACACTTCTGTTTGGTCCAGAAGGCTGTGGATTCTACTCTCACACCATATAATTAGATTCATTTTTTTTTAATACTGAGACTGCAGTGCAACATGGGAGGCTGCAGACTCTTGTGTGCCATCCTTTGGGTGAGTCAGTAAATCAAGGCCCCATCTGGCTGAGTTGGTGGTAGCTCAGGTGGATGTAAAGGATCCCACAGCACTTATTGATAAGAATAGGAGACTTTTACTATGATAACAGGCAAGAACATCACATAACATAATCAACAAGGGTGAAAAAATATACATACAATAAAAAGTGCTAAAATAAAAAACATTACCAGTAATCCAACACTAACCTTTTGAGAAACATATATTCCCCACCCTTTCTTCCACAACTATTTCCTTACCTTTCCCAACATCAAAACCCAGTCCCAAATTTTGTTAAACAATAATTCTTCACATCTAGCTAACCAGACATACCATAATACCCTATCAAAAATGTGTGTGTCAAACATACATCAATAGGTAAAGACGTAAATCATATCTAATAT
The DNA here is from genome assembly GCF_019279795.1 of Protopterus annectens. Taxonomy (NCBI): domain Eukaryota; kingdom Metazoa; phylum Chordata; order Ceratodontiformes; family Protopteridae; genus Protopterus; species Protopterus annectens. Next base: position 804,703,129 of record NC_056739.1, on the reverse strand, counting down.
GACTGGGAAAAGAAAATCCGCATTATAAGAACATAAACGCATTTGCCAAAATAACTGAAGTCTGGACCAGTCTAATAAAAACATCTAAAATGGTTTCTTCAGCATTACAAATTTGGCACTACTGTTGATCTCTAATCTTGTATTTTATATCACCTTTAACTGGTAATTTGCTTAAGAAGAGTCTCCACAAAAAGTCTTGCATTTCCTTAATATTTTGGAACTTTGTAAAATATGAGGGTAAATATTTTCCCATGGCCTTACTAAAGAAACCATATGCCATAAGATTTCAGAGTATCCACAAACCTTAATGTGAAATCGTATCAAAGGCTTTCTGGATATCACAATAAATAAGCAACCCCTTCTTAGTGTGAGTAATAATATCAATGATTCACTGTAGCACTACTAACATTTCCCCGCTCAGTTTCCCCTTCACTCCAGAAAGACTGGTACAATCACACACTGACTCACTAGTTATTCCTGTATCTAACCACTCATTTAATACATTGGGAAACATACGTGTCTACCTCTCAAATATATTTTTATAGAAACTCTAGGTAATGCCATCTGTACCTGGGGATGAGTCAGCAGATACATCATACAAAACAGACTCTAATTCTGATAAAGGTATGTGACCATCTAATACGTTGATGTCTTCTGCAGAAATGTGAGGAACGTTCCATTGTGTCAGGGGGAAAAACAAAGTCTGAACATTAAGTCCCCTCTATTTCTGATTGGGTGGTGGTGATAACACCATTAGTATTAAGCAACCCTAGCATTAATTCAGATTTTTTTCTTATTATTAAAAAAGGGAGATGCTTCTTCCTTAAAACCTTGAATTACATATTGTCCCTTCGCTAAAAGAATATCTGTTATAACAGCTGTAAGTGTATCTAAAGCTGTTTCACTTTCTAGCCAAACAGAGTCTACAAACTAAGGAAGCCTCATAATTCTTCCAAGCAGAGAAATACTTAGTCTTTCTTTTTACTGAGTTGTTTTTCTACAGAAAAAAAAACAATGAGTTGTGTTTTGCTTTATAGAGTCCATCACTGTCACCAGTTTTCACTAAAGTGAGTTAAAATGTATTTATTTATTTATTTTTACATTTGTTAACTGGCAAATTCTGACTGGACCAGGTCCATTTTCAGCGGAGGCCCAGGGAGAAAAGCTCTGGTATCAAGTTATACAAATACAGTACATCCAGCATAATACACAAAACAGGTTACATCATGTATGCTGAGCATAGTAATATAACAAGAATTAATAAAACACACCAGATAAAAGAAGATATAAAACATAGATAAAAGACAATGTCAGTTACAGTACATCCTGCATAATGCACAAAGCAGGTTTTATCATATATGCTGAGAATAGTGATATAACAAGAAATTAATAAAACACTCCAAGTAACAAAAGATATAGAACATGGGTAAAAAGACAATGTCAGTTATACTTTGGTAAGAGAAGAAAATATAGCAAGTAAGATTCTACAGTTAAAAGTACCCTTTCAGATGACCAAGCCTACAGGGGATCAAAGATCCAGCATGTGATCAGAGGAGTTTGGGGAGTTAATAGTAGTATGGGTAGGGTTATGTGATACAAGGGCATAACCAGGTACTAAGAAGGTGCGATTTGAGGGAGTTTCTGAATATGGATGTGGAGGGAGCAGTGGACACGGATAGGGGAAGAGAGTTCCAATTTCTGGCAATGGTGTGGGAGTAGAGTGCTTTCCCTGCATTATTGCTAGCCTTGGTGATAGAGAGGAGAGATTTTTCGCTGGATCTTAGGTACCGGTTTGCAGTATAGACAGTAAGTAGGTTGGATAATGAGGGGTTTTTTTCAGGATATTTGAGAATATTGTAGGCTGTGCCCAGCTGGTGATAGTTAAGTAGCTGTGGTAGCTCAAGTCATTTTAGTTCTTTTAGTGCAGCACAGGGATGGGTTCTATAGGTTGAGTTAGTAGCAAACTTGGCTATTTTATTGTAGCATGATTCTAGTTTGTCTAGGTCACATTGTCTGATTTGGGTAAAGATTGGAGCTGCGTATAATATAGTTGAGAGGAGGTGGCTTTGTGCAAGAGTGACTCTTGCTTTTTGTGAGAGAAAGGACTTATGCCTGTATAGGGAGCCTAGTTTTTTATATACTAGTTTTATGGTATGTGAGATGTGAACATCAGAGTAAAGATTATTGTCTATTTCAATGCCCAGAAGTTTGGTGCGGTTAGAAGGGGAGATGGTGGTGCCGTCCTTAGATGTTATGGTAAAGGAGAGGTTTTTTTTTTTATCTATTGGGGTAAATAGTAAATGACAACTTTTTCCCATAACAGGTGCACCATAGCTTTCTATTCCATTGTTTATTCTACTCATCCATTTAACTTTTTAATACCTTTACCAACTGCTAAAGTAGATACATTGCTAACAAGCTCAAAACCAATGCCATATGAGCAGTTATATTTTCATGAATAAGAAAAGAAAAATTAAAGAAAAATAATCTGAGAAAAATAATAAGTCTCAGTGGATAGTCTACCGCTATGATATGTGGGCACTATGTAACGTCCTGAAACAAGATTATTAGAGATCTCACACAGGAACTACATCTATACGTTTTTGTTTGCTCTCATATTGCACTTCCAATCTCTTACAGCAATAATGGCACAATTAAAAAATGTTGCAATACACAAAGTGCATCTTGTCACAAATTGTCACAAACATGCAGAGTAGTAGATAGACTGGCAGGAGATGAGCAGTTTGGATTCAGATCAGGATGCAACACAACTCACACAATGTTTGCAGTGAGGCAGATAATTGAGTAGATGCTAGAGACGAGGAAACTTGGAGAATTGGAGAAAGCATATGACAGGTTCCCAAGAAAGCTGATTTGGGCAGTCCTAAGGAGGTCTGAAATCCCAGAAACATTGGTAGAATTAGTGCAATCTATGTACAAGTAATCAATGACTCAAGTACGAACTGTTTCTGGTCTCACAAACGGGTTCCCAGTGGGAGAGTGTGCATCAGGGTTCAGCTCTGAGCCCACTGCTGTTCATAACAGTGATGGACTATGTTAGCAAACAGGTTGCTGTATGAGAATGATATGGAATTACAAGGAGACTCTGAAAAAGAACTCCAGCAAAGGATAGGGGAATGGAACGCAAAACTGAACACACATGGGATATAAATGGCTGTAATGGTGGCAAATTGGGGAAATCAGAAGAAGCTAAGAACTGAGACAGAAGGGAAAATAGTGGAACAGGTTAACAACTTCAAAATATCTTGGAGGGGTGGATGAGGAAAAGGGAAGTCTCAACGAAGAGGTCAAAGCTAGAATCAGAGGGGCTGTAGCCAACTGGCATAGAGTATCAGGTGTAGTTTATGACAGAAGAATGCCAAAGAAGCTGAAAAGTAAGGTGTACAAAACAGTGGCGCAACCAGTACTACTGTATGGTACAAAAACCTGGGCAGTAAAGGCAGAGCAGTTGAGGAAGATGTGATGGAGAAGAAGTGCCTGAGATGGGTGGTAAGATGCACACTTTGTGACAGACGAAATGCAGACATAAGAGCAAGAGCTGAAGTAGCTCCAACTGCAGAGAAGGTAAGACAGTGGCATTGAATAAAGAGAGATAGTGACAATTGACATGACACCCTGACCGCATGTAGAAAAATGGGGGGAATGGGTAGATGATGATGACCTTCCCTAGATTTTTTAGTAGTAGGAGCATAGACAAGGAGTCTAAAAATCCCCACCCAGGATTGCATATCACAAATAAGAATCCATCTTGGAATAGCAATTAATTTAGCTAACAAATACATTTTGGATTTAAATGGAACAGCTATAACAGAGCATAACTCTCTTCCAAAGCTCCAAACATGTTTATGCCCCAAAATAACCTCAGTCTGTTTTTTTTTTTTTTTTTTTTTTTGTAAGTCAGTTATGTAATTTTATCAAGTAAAAAATACTAACAGTCCCTGCCTGCATACAAAAAATGTAAAATCTGTAATGTGCGATGTTCATTAATCAAGCTGTTCACATTTAAACTGCTAATAACAAGTCTATCATTTTCCTTTCTTAACAGAATGTTTTGCCCCTTGTCTCAGTTTCCTTTTATGTACCCTGTTACCAACATTGGTGTTACTTCCATCCATTTCTTCATGTCCTGACCTTTGTATATCATCGCTGCCATCACCCTCCTTTCCCTTCCTCTATGGATTCTACTGTTGTTTGTAAAGTTATTTGAGAATCACTATCAGGCACCTCTTCTAGATCCAATACTTGAAGCATATTAGAAGTAGAAAGTAAGAAGACCCTTTACTTGCACAGCCTTGATATGTGGTTATATAACCTTTTCTCCCAGGAGACTCCTTACCCCTGACATATTGTTTTTATGTTTAGCATCCTGCATAATTGCTTAGTATCCTTCACATCATTGTAACTTGAGACAGTCAAATCAAACATGCCCAACAGTTGTACAACCCCTACAAGAAGGAACACAATTAGAAGCAGAATGGCCTAGAGCACCACACTGAGTACAATGTCGCTTATCACCATTTTGAATCAGATGTGATAAGGAACAACAAAAATCAAATTTTAGGTTGCCCTTTGTAGTATACACATGCTCTATGATCATTTCAAGTTTTAGGTTGCCCTTTGTAGTATACACATGCTCTATGATCATTTCAAGTTTTAGGTTGCCCTTTGTAGTATACACATGCTCTATGATCATTTCAAGTTTTAGGTTGCCCTTTGTAGTATACACATGCTCTATGATCATTTCAAGTTTTAGGTTGCCCTTTGTAGTATACACATGCTCTATGATCATTTCAAGTTTTAGGTTGCCCTTTGTAGTATACACATGCTCTATGATCATTTCAAGTTTTAGGTTGCCCTTTGTAGTATACACATGCTCTATGATCATTTCAAGTTTTAGGTTGCCCTTTGTAGTATACACATGCTCTATGATCATTTCAAGTTTTAGGTTGCCCTTTGTAGTATACACATGCTCTATGATCATTTCAAGTTTTAGGTTGCCCTTTGTAGTATACACATGCTCTATGATCATTTCAAGTTTTAGGTTGCCCTTTGTAGTATACACATGCTCTATGATCATTTCAAGTTTTAGGTTGCCCTTTGTAGTATACACATGCTCTATGATCATTTCAAGTTTTAGGTTGCCCTTTGTAGTATACACATGCTCTATGATCATTTCAAGTTTTAGGTTGCCCTTTGTAGTATACACATGCTCTATGATCATTTCAAGTTTTAGGTTGCCCTTTGTAGTATACACATGCTCTATGATCATTTCAAGTTTTAGGTTGCCCTTTGTAGTATACACATGCTCTATGATCATTTCAAGTTTTAGGTTGCCCTTTGTAGTATACACATGCTCTATGATCATTTCAAGTTTTAGGTTGCCCTTTGTAGTATACACATGCTCTATGATCATTTCAAGTTTTAGGTTGCCCTTTGTAGTATACACATGCTCTATGATCATTTCAAGTTTTAGGTTGCCCTTTGTAGTATACACATGCTCTATGATCATTTCAAGTTTTAGGTTGCCCTTTGTAGTATACACATGCTCTATGATCATTTCAAGTTTTAGGTTGCCCTTTGTAGTATACACATGCTCTATGATCATTTCAAGTTTTAGGTTGCCCTTTGTAGTATACACATGCTCTATGATCATTTCAAGTTTTAGGTTGCCCTTTGTAGTATACACATGCTCTATGATCATTTCAAGTTTTAGGTTGCCCTTTGTAGTATACACATGCTCTATGATCATTTCAAGTTTTAGGTTGCCCTTTGTAGTATACACATGCTCTATGATCATTTCAAGTTTTAGGTTGCCCTTTGTAGTATACACATGCTCTATGATCATTTCAAGTTTTAGGTTGCCCTTTGTAGTATACACATGCTCTATGATCATTTCAAGTTTTAGGTTGCCCTTTGTAGTATACACATGCTCTATGATCATTTCAAGTTTTAGGTTGCCCTTTGTAGTATACACATGCTCTATGATCATTTCAAGTTTTAGGTTGCCCTTTGTAGTATACACATGCTCTATGATCATTTCAAGTTTTAGGTTGCCCTTTGTAGTATACACATGCTCTATGATCATTTCAAGTTTTAGGTTGCCCTTTGTAGTATACACATGCTCTATGATCATTTCAAGTTTTAGGTTGCCCTTTGTAGTATACACATGCTCTATGATCATTTCAAGTTTTAGGTTGCCCTTTGTAGTATACACATGCTCTATGATCATTTCAAGTTTTAGGTTGCCCTTTGTAGTATACACATGCTCTATGATCATTTCAAGTTTTAGGTTGCCCTTTGTAGTATACACATGCTCTATGATCATTTCAAGTTTTAGGTTGCCCTTTGTAGTATACACATGCTCTATGATCATTTCAAGTTTTAGGTTGCCCTTTGTAGTATACACATGCTCTATGATCATTAATAAAAATGACACATAGGCATATGCTTCACTTTTCCATTTCGCTTTGATAGCAAAACCCACACTTCCCATGAACCATTCCAAAAACCCCTATTATCGTACATTTTCTTAATATCAAAAACAAGTTTACAGTGCAGTGATAAATACTGCCTAATAAAAGAATCATTAATGAACGCGGTTCTAAACTGTAGAATTCATTTTCTTTTAAAGTTCATATTCAGGAATGAAAAAGTCTACTGCTCCCATGGCTGACACAAACTTTTTAAATCAACTCGTAAAGAATTGATCTGCAACCTCAAATGTCTCAAAGAGGATTTCACAAAAGGTGTCCTTCCCCAGGTGTATAAATGCATGAGTGTTTTTAATTGTAAATCCCAAAGGAGCAACAATAAAGTCTCAAACTGCATATTGATCAATCATAAAATCTTCATGGATGAAGTACGTACCACAGGTAATGGATTTGTTTTTGTATTGCTCCAAGTCCCATCTGCAACCTCTTCATAATAGTAGGATTTGTAAACCTAGGAACATCTGTTGTTGCTGTTTGCAGAGCATTGTCAGATCCCTGAACTGACTGGCAAACAGGAACAGGACTAACTTCCTTCCCTTTTATCTCCTGACATCACTTCCTTTTCCCCAGGAGTAACTGTTTCTTCAGCATTCATTTTATCCATTATCTGACTCCACAAAACCACATTTTCAATCTCCAATTCATTAATATTGATTATATTTACAAGCAATTCATCTGGTAAACCATGAGAAACCACCATAGTCATTTCTACATCATTTTCAGCAGCCACTCCACCCTCCTCCTGCTGTATTGTGCTACCACCCTCTGGTTTGTTGCAACGTTTCTTCCTATGATAAAGGTAAGGGAAGTTTCCTAGTGCCCTAGCAAAATTTCCCCTAGTCAGTATGAATACCACTTTGGATGTCCCCTGAAAAGAGGCCATTGGACTATATTGGGACTAAACTGGTCAACACACTGTAAATAAAATAAAATACAGCATATGATACACAAGGCATGTGGTGTAATAAACACGCTGTGATTACAAGTGTACCTGTTATATATATATAAACATCTGGAATGCAGTTGCTAATAAGTGAAGACTGTGTTAAATTTTGAAATACTTCCTTTAATTTACTGTGTACTGTCAGCATATATGACAAATATTTTGTGGTTTATAATTAACAGCCAACACATTAAAAGATAACATAAAAGTATTATGTATGTTAGCTGAATCCAATGTCACTAGTATCTCAGACTCTTTTCTTGTCATATGAAAAATTCATAGGTTTTGTGCCTTTACCATGTAAGAATTTAAACTTTCACTCTAAACATAAATAGTAAGCCACATTAGCACTGATTTTTCTGGAATCATATTTTTTTCCAGTGGAGTTAGTATGCATGGGCTAGCAAGGTTCTACTACAGTAAGTAGGTGCCACAAAGAATCACCTGAATACACCTTCAGGCTACTGCAATGGGGGAATACAGTAAGTATATAACAGTAGCTTGACTATATCTTGTATCATCACAGTTCTGAAATACTGCTCATTTGAATAATGGATTTTTATGGAAAGATCTAACTTTGATGCATATTTTAGTTGGGTACTGCTAGCCATTTTGCAGATATGATACATCAGTGTTTATATAGGGTCTATATTAGAACACCGAACATTTGAAATGTCGGGTGTTCTAATATTGAAGTAACAGGAAACCGAATTCTTTCCTAGGGAAAGAATTTGGTTGTCTGTTTCTGTTGCTTCGGTATTTTCAGCACTCTGGTGGAAAGTTACTGGTCGGGTTCAGGTAAGTGTGCGATTGTGTGGACGTGTGGGTTAGGGCGGGTTAGGTGAGTTAGGGTTAGGGCGCGGGTCAGGTAAGTGTGCGATTGTGTGGATGTGTGGGTTAGGGTGGGTTAGGTGAGTTAGGGTTAGGGCGCGGGTGAGGTGACTTGTGCAATAGTGACAGACCTTAGGGTTAGGGTTTGGGTTAAGGTAAGTGGATAGTTAGTGGTGTTTGTATAGTTTAGTGTAGGGTTAGGTGTTAGAGTTTAGGTGTATGTGTGTGAATTGCTGTTTGTTTGGTGTGCTTGTGTTGTGTGTATGTGTTTTGGAACAGCAATTTTTTTCCCTAGGAAAAAAATTTGCTGTTCCTAATGTTCGATGTTTTTTTTTCGATTGCTAGGGTTCGATATTAGAACACTCGACATTTTGAATGTTCGGTGTTCTAATATAGACCCGTTTATATAGCATATCACAATACTGCCCTGTGTACTGTACAGTGCTACCTGCACTTTTGGATTATTATTTTTTTTTTTTGTTTGTTGACTGAGGTAGAGTACTGATCCTGGTAGACAATTTTCAGGCTCAACCTGGGATGTATAAGCAAGAAACAAACAGAATGATACAAATCACTTCAAATAATAAAACTGACAATGTAATAAAGTTATGTAACAAGTAGGGTGCATAATTATCTGTGTGGTGATGACAGTAAGTAAGTGGATCTACACTTAACAGTTACAGTGTGTGCATGTGTCATATAGTTATAGTACATAGGTAACATAACTAGGGTCTATTACAAGTGCTTCCATATTAGTAACTTGTGGCACACTTGCTTGTTTGCTTTCACTAGCCAGTTCCTAGTTTATTACCTAGCCCTCCTGCCACCTGACTTTGTTGAAATGCATAGCACTAGTAGAACCTTAACTCTAACCTTAAAACTCCCGTCTGGTCCCTAACCATAGCAGTCTTCTTCTTAATACCAAAGTCCCCAACTGCTACCTAACCCTAAAACTCCACTAACACTTCCTAAAATAAACTGTTCTCCTATTCCCTAAACCTACATCTCCCTTCCTGCTCCCTAAACCTGAAGTCCTCAATTGCCTCCTAACCCTGAATTCCCCTCCTGCACTCTTACCCAAAAACTCCACACTCCCTAAATCTATATCCCACTTTGAAATGCAGCCTGAAGCTCCCCTCCCCTCCCATTCTCCCTCAACTGCTAACCTAACTTTGCCTGAATTCGGGTACAGTTTTTAGACAAGGTTTGGTAGCGCCGTTCACTCTATATGGCTGTTGCACGTCAACTGAATATGTAGATAAGGTTGAACATGAGCAGCTGGCCATGTGAGCTACAATATGCCCATGTACCTAGCTGAAAGAAAGTGGCCTTTAACCACTTGGGACTTGGGTGCTTGCAGCAGACCTACATGACTAACTAACTTTTCTTTTATTAATAAGGGACTGGGAAGGTACATTTGTGTAAGGTGCTTATTAATTATAACAATAGACTTTAAAGGAGTGATGACTGTCAACATAAATTAAAACATTTGGGTTTACTGCATTTCGGAGACTGTGCTTCACTTGGATTTCTCCAATAGTCTCTGTCAAATTTGAAGTCAGGGTGGCATGAAAGAGTCTGGACACCTGCTGTTAGAAGTGTTAGCTAAACTATAGCTATTTCCTACCATTTGTATTAAAGACAGAAAAGAGCTACTGTGTAGGTTCATAGGTTCATAGGATGTTACTGGGCTATTTACCTAAGGGTCTCTACAAGCCTAGCCGTTAAATCCCAATATAATGCTAGATGAGAGATATTGTCTATGCCCAAGGTTTTCTTAGCAAGGACTACTCATCTCCAGGAGAAAAGCCAGGGCAATACCTGACAGAAATTTATGGTTTCCCATCTAGTCATGCAGGTTGTGCTTAAACAGGGTCATGGAGGTGCTCTGCTTGATATGGACTGGAAGCAAATTCAAGAGGAGTGGCAACTTCTGTCTCTCCAGCAGGTCCTGTTTATTTCACAGGCTAGAATGAGGTCCCTGGAATGGGTGACTCTAGTCCCATTTGACTTACGGATGTGCAGCATTTCCTTTAGATCCGGATCAGAGATAGCCCTGTAAACCAGACATAAGTCACCTCTAAGTAGTCTATATGCTACTGAGTACAGTGACAGTGACTTCATTCTGTCTGTATAAGACACGTGCTTGAGACCCTAAATTTTCTTAGTTAGAAATCTCTGAGGTCTGTCAAGTTGATGCAGGTCACTGGTACAGTACATACCAAAGGGAGCATTATATTCAATAATAGGCCTGATGAGGGATAAGTACAGGAGAGTTATAACCTCTTTTGCTCTTGAGGCAATGCCTTTGCTAATCAGGTGTGCAGTCGAATGTCTTCCTCACCACAGTAGACACATGGTGGTCAAATCTGAGATCACAGTCAACTTACGTTCCCACGTCTGTCACTACTGAATTGTGCTTGTTTTATAATCAGCAGGGACATTGTTTTTACCAAATGGAATGATGATGCATTTTTTAGCATTTGGTTTAAGACCATGGCTTTTGCACCATTCATTGGACTGTGTAAGCCCCTTTTGAAGTATGCTGACATTGCTAGTGGTTTCAATGATAGCACCTAATTTGCAGTCATCAGCAAACTCTGAGAAGTACATGCCAAACAAGAGAGGACCCAGCAATGACCCTTGTGAGACCCCACTGGTGACAGGTCTGCTGGTAGAAGTAAAGTCTCCCACTTTGACTGAGTGTTTTCGATTTGTGAAACAGTTTGCAACCCACCTGACAACACAGGAGTTGATATTCAACTGGGTTAGTTTGTCAATGATGCCCAAATGTGGCATAGCGTTGACGGTCTTGGCCAAGTCAAAATAGGCTCTGTGCACAGCTTTGCCCTCGTCTATGGCTCTGGTCACATTCTCAAAGAAGTCCATCAGACTTAACAGGCATGACCCACCCTTGACAAAACTGAACTGGGATGGATCCAAGGTTTGGAGGTCATCTATATCTTTATTTATGAGGTCCATGATGATTCGTTCCATTGCCTTTCTGATGAGGCTGGTTAGGAGGGGGATAAAAGTCGCTGGTTTTCATTTATCAGGGACAAAGCCAGTACTCTGGCTGTAGCTGAATAGAGTGCCTAATGGAGTAGCTAGCTCTTGTTTTAGAACATTAAGAACACAGCCCAGAATGCCATCTGGTCCCATGGAGGCTGTATTCTTAGCCTTGAAGAGACCATTGATGACTTGCTCTTTGGAGATGCAGAGAAGAGGAAATGATGAAGATATGTTTTTTGGTATACTTGGGAGGGACGGGTAGTGAAATTTTCACCAAACCTGTCTGCTAGCAGGTTTCCAATTTCTACAGGGTTAGTGTGTGTGATGCCATCCGCAATTAGTTCAGCACACAGTCCTACCTTTTAGGTTGTGGATGTAGCTGAAGAAAGCCTTATGGTTATCCTTGGTTATGGCTGCTAAATTTTTCCCATAGTTGGTCTTTGAAAATTTCATGAGTTGTCTTATTTACTTGTTTAGGCAGAGGAGGGTGTTAGAACTATAGTACCTCTTATGAATAACAGCAACATATAAAAACACTTCTATAGATAATAATCATAACACTAACAGTAACTGTATATAAATCTACAGATAAGGGAAAAGAGGGAAGGAGGCTTTGCTGTTACAGTGGCCTTTCAGTGATCTACCATTATGGCAAGAACCTTATATAACATTACAGTTCTCTTCTCTGACTGTCACTGTAAAAGTAAATTGTAACATATGGGCAGAATCCCAACTGTTTTCTTTGTCCTGTCCTACTTATGGTACTGTTTATGAAATCCCCTGTAAACCATCTCTGCCAAGACTTGCTCTGCCCTTGGACTGTGCTTCCATCCTCTAGTGCACGGGTGTCCAACAAGTGCACCTAGGGCCACAATTTGGCCCACTAAAGCATCTGGCCCTCAGTATGTACTACAACGTACTGTTTTTAATGGACAGATACATGTTGGACATGGTAATGTGACCCCCACAAACCCTGCAAAGTATGACGTGGCCCCTGAGCCAAAAATGTTGGACACCCCAGCTCTAGTGTTTAGTTTAGTAAATGTGTGAACTGTAGTCTCTGTAGCAGCTTTGGATATATATTGTACAGAAATATTTGTAAACAAGCTGCTTAGTTTGCTGCTGCCTAGGATGAATGTGCTCTAAGTGTAACGTGCACAGTTCTGTGGTATTTATCATAACAAAAGACAATGCAATGGGCCACTCTGTGAAAAACTTTGTTCAGCTATAGGCTAAAGGAGACAAAAAGGTGATCCATTTTCTTGAAGGTGCGGATTTGTCTGAGTACATCCAGCTCACACAGAAGACATTTCCTTTCATGTTGGTAATCTGAAGAGAATGAAGAGAAGAAAGGAATATGAATGGTTTCGTTGTCAGATAATGCTCAGGCCTTCCTGAGCATGAAACAGGGATCATTATTATTTTTTAGTAAGTGTTAAATGGGTAACCAAATAGATTCAACTGTTCCTTTACAGGAGTGACCCATCATTACTGTTTGATCAAGTAACTTGCTAATAATCACATAGTAGTCAAATGAAGGTGGAAGGAATGGACGCTTGGATGTTGATTATAAGAAGCAACTCATTAACAGCTCAGAGTCTTAATTTTCCATGCTAATATGCTAAAGTCCATGATAGCCATTAGAAAAGTTAGCGACACTGATGGGTCAGGGATGATTTCTTGTATTTTACTATGATTTCCCTATGACTGCATCAAATTGTTATAGAGATGCATTGCTGTCATAGTTCCTATGTCTGGGCTGTATAAGAAGGCAATCATCCAGACAGGAAAAAATTATCTTATGTTTTAATTCCTGGGACTTATCTGATTAGTACTTTGGGCCAAAGACGTGCCTACTGTGGTATTGCCTTGTTGTGATACATGAGTAAGAATATTACACATCTGGTATTACCATGTATGCCCCATCCTGTATCTTAAGAACCAGTAGTTTCAGTGTCATCATCTTAAATTTTTATATCTTCCCATATGTTTTAGGTGTAAAGTCTAGTACAGCTCTTAAAGAGTACTCTCCTTTTTGGGGAATAGAACCCTTGACTTGTCTGAGTGGGAGACAGTCACTGTATTGTTATAGCAGAATCTGTGTTACCTCATGTTTTTATTTATTTAGCTTTTATTGACTGAGTTAATCCCAGTAAGCTGGTGGAATCTTTTCAGGGGAAATAAGAAGTGATATTTATACTAGTAGTGAAAATTTGGCCAGAGCATTGGGAACTCCCCCTCCTCTTTTTGATAGGTGCCATGGGATCTTTTACACCCACCTGTGCTACCACCCACAAAGTCAGATGGGACCTCAATTTAAGCAGATGACATACAATGGGGTATGTGGGATTTTGCGAGGTTGTATCTTTTGTGGAAGTTCCATCATGTACTGTAAGTCTGCGCTGCTGTTTGTAGCACCTGTTTGTCAGAGGTTATTTCTTGAGAAGAAGACAGAACAGGAAGCTGCCTCCCAAGGTGACTGTAGAAGGAGGAGAAGGGGTGGGACGCGTGCGTTCACTTACAAGATTTCTGTTGGCATTTCTACTTTCCTCCTAAATCTGATATAGCAGAGTACTGCTTCACTCTGTATTTCTCTGGCCATGTGGTTGTTACTACTGGACTGGTGTACCCTTTCTGTAGAATTTGTAGGGTAATTTCTCCAGAATTGAGAGAAGGTGTGTCTAGGTTTTTTCCTTATAATAATTGCTTCATTTTCTCTTTCTAAGGGATTTATTATGCTGTCAGCTGTCTGACTAGAAAGCATGTCTGCAGTGACTGGGACATCTAATAGTCGACATTTAATGTCCTCAGGGTATATGTCATTCATCAGCCAGGCATGCTACCTAATAATGACCATTGACATGACTGATCTATATTTTGGATCTGTATGTCTACAGCATTATGTTCACATTTCAGATCTCCCCTGCTCACCTTACTTATATGTGTGCTAACCCTACCTGTAACCCTGATCCTAACCCTAAGCCTAAACCTATGCATTATGTTACTAAAAACCCTTTCCCTCACAGTACCAAGGCAACACATCATCTGGCTTTTGTAGCTATGGTTTACTGATATAGGGCTAATTTTAGGGAAGTATTCAATGTTTTGTGATTCTCTCGTATTGAGCAACTATTTATGATTCTCTCTCTGTTGAATTTTCAACCTTTCATGATAAATTGCTACCAGGCTGTTCCTGTCTGCATGTGGCCAGTTATGGCATAGACAGGTGCTGTACAGAATGCAACTTGTATATGAATCCTGGTTATGATGGTCTTTTGAATTAGGTGGACTGTAAAATTTGCTTTTCTGCCTTTGGTAGATGCATACCAGTCAAAGTATAAATTTTTATCACCCATGTCCTTGGATGTTTAATAATGGTGTACTTTTTTATGATCTATTCATTTTTTTGTTTTTGCCAAGTTTCATAATATAGAGGATTATGACTTGGGTCTGTGATCATAACTAGATTATTATATGTTCTTGACACAGATACCAAGTCATTTGCCTAGAGAGTGAAGTTCAAGAGGTGACTCATGGCATCTATGTAAAGAGCACATAATAAGGGTTATGAATAGTGACCCTGTAATTTATTGTTGTTTGTGGAGTTTTGCCTACTCCATGCACTACCAGTTACTGAAAAAAGTGTAGAAGCACAAAGTATTTTAATAGAGTTCAAAACCTTTGAAATCTAGAAGAGTATGTATTATTTTCAAACAGACAACAAGCAGAAAAGAAGTGCCCCTCTGTAAAACTGATAGGTTTAATATAGGCATTTTGTAGTAGAGTATCCTGTTGTCATTACCTGAAAGTTTTACAGTGAATTTTGCTATGGAGGAACTAAAATATGGCCTTTTATACAGAGGTACCAAATTCAGGGTTCCACAGCATTTCACTAGTATAGTTTGATGCATTGTATTGTTCTTGGTTTCCTTTGGTGCTGCTTGTTGGCTTCTGCTCTTGGTATGTACCACTTTCCAGATTTTTTTTTACTGTGCCATCATTGCAACAGAACTAAAAATCCTATATATTTTGTCAAATAAAACAACATTTTTGTGACTAAATACTTGGTAGCTCCAAAACTCCATATGCTAATGAAAAAAATTACTGATGTCAAACTCAGCACTAAACTCCAATTAAATCCCTAAATCCAGATACTTAAAAAGATTTTGTAGCATGATTATATCACTGTCATTGCTTGAAAGCTTTGTAATGCATTCTGAAAGAGAGACTGACATATTGCCTTTTTACACAAATAGGCATGTCGCTAACAGGCTGCCATGCTGCATTATATTCAATTTCCAATTTCTGTTAAGTCTGATAGGCAGTAAGTATCTAGAATATATCTTTACTAAGTTGTAATTATACCAAAAGTAAAAATCCTGTTATCGTCCTAGACATTTTCATACTTGGAATTAGAATCATATGCAGTGAAGTACATTACTGAAGATAATATGATGTGTCTTTACACATGGAATCAACCCTAGCACCGTACAAATTAAAATTAATACAAATGAATAAATAGACAATACAACATTTATGATAAACAATGATTCAGCTAAAACAATGAAATAAACTGCATAATCAAGATCAAGTGGGTGCCAGGCAGTACCACTGTTAAACCAGAGCTCTAAGTTCATATATTTGAAGTTTAGTGCCAAAGAAAGTACTGTAAATAAATGAGATTATGAAAATGTTTATTCAGAGAAATGGGCCTTAAAGGAATGTTTCAAGCTGTTCAGAACTGGAGATGCCCTTAGCTAAGCAGGTAGTAGGTTCCAAAGGTATGGACTTCGATAAGCAAAGGAATGAATCCTACAAGTTTCTAACCAAACTGCTGGAACCATAGGCAGCTCTTGGGAGACAAAATGCAAGGGTCAAGATTGCCAATACCATCTGAAGAGGTCCCAAGCCTTGCAGGTCAAGGTAGACCAGAACGAGTACTTTACTGATCAGGCAGCATATCGTCTATAACCAGTGCACAGGACCAGCATAATATGATGGTGTTTAGGGGACCCCATAAGTAGCCAGACAAAAGAATTCTGCATAAACTGCATGTAGTCCACTTCTAAATCAGGAAGCTCTCAGGTACCAGGAACTGCAGTAGTCCAGCTAGGAGAAAACAAAGGCATTCACCACCACTAAAGGAGGGTCAACTGGTGGAATTAAGTGCTTCATGAGAGCAATATTTCTCTGGTGGAAAGAGCAAGCATTAGCAACAGCCAAAATCTGGTCATTCAGCATCTGCTTGTTGTCAGTAACTAACCCCAAATCATGTATCCTTAAAGGATGTCCCACAATAAGTAATTTGTGATAACCATTTGAAATAACATGACCCCTTCCAGCAAGTCCTGAAACACGGAGATTGAATGGCTAAAAAATGGACTTGCATATACTAGGTCCAAGATTGCCATTTCCCAGAATATTCTCTTTTCCCTGAGGTATGGCAATTTTGGAGTTGGTATATATAAGGTCAGGGGTATGGGGAGCTTACTGTTTATCATGGGGTGCAGGGGGGCTTGCCCCCTTTCAAAAAAGACGTTTAAAGGAGAAGAGTAATTTTCAAGATCCACTCTTCTCCAGGAATTTTGAGCTTTTTTTTTCAGTCTGTCTCCACTGAGCTTCAAGAAAAACAGAATACGAAAACAAATCCACTTATTGAAAAATGGCCACTAGAATCCAGAACAATACACTGAAGTTTAATATAGACTAAATCTAATATATGTTGTACCAACATTCTTTAATACAACTTAAAAACATTAACACCACCAAAGTTTAAAAACAGTTATACATTTATGACAGTTTTCCAACTGATTTAGTGCAACAATGGGATTGTGCTTCAATTGTTTTAGTGTATTTATATATTTAAATTTAGATTAACAGGAGTGGTTTTTAATTGGTGGAGAACTAACTGATGTGGATGAGTAAATTGTTTAAACTAATGAAGTTTGAATTTGTGTATGTCTGAAGAAGTCCGGGTATTGTACCATACGAAAAGCGCTTAACTTATACTACTCTTCAGTGTGTTGGTCCGGATTCCAGTGGTAATTTTTCAATAAGTGTCTACACTGAGCATTGTGCTAAAATTTCAAAAGTGATCTTAAATTTTTGTGCAATCTTTTGCTCTTATGCCTGTCAGCTCTCAAGGCTTCCCTCAATCAAGCATTTATGTGTTTATTTGTTTGTTTATTAGCAATTTTTTATCCCGGTAAGTGCAGTGGTGTATAGGCCTTTTTCATTCATAACTTGGCCAAGTTGAAAATCAATTCAAGACATTTTAACAAAATAAAGGGTCAATTTATGGCAGATGCTCCCATCTCATAAATATTGTGAATATTTAGTCAAAAATGTGTTTTAATTTCTCCACTCCTATTTATTGTAAATGTTTCTTTGTACTAGTGTTTGTTTACATGATTTAGAAATCATACCATTCTATCAAATTTTCTGTACTTTTGTACCCGAGTCATCACTGAAAACGGTCAATAGACAAGTCCAACTACCTGGTTAACAAATTGTAAATTAAATAAATAAATTTCAGTAATATAACACAAAATGAAATCATAACAATGCAATATAAGATCACAACCATATCACACAATAAATTTTAATGCAATAGGAAATCACAAAAATAAACAAACAAATATGCATAGCCACACACAGGGTTTTATCCTTTGCACCATAGAGCAGGGCAGGATTAATTAATTATTTAATTAATTTATTTTACATTTGTTTATTTTACATTTGTTTACTGGGATAGTCCGAATGGATACATGTCCATTTTCAGCAGAGGCCCAGGGAGAAAAGCTCCAAAAAGACATTCAACAAACTTTACATTTTTACAGTTTAAAACACAAAATAAAACACAAATAAAAGGATTTTCACACAGATGTAAACAAACACAAAAAAAGATACACAAGCAAATTATTACATTTTTGCTCAGATGGAAAATTCTAGACAGTGTTTTTAAGCATGATAGGGTATTGAATGCCTAGTAGGCTAACCTGCTAGTAGATCCAAGGAGATCATAGGATTTATAACTTAGGAAACAATAAAGTGTAGGCAGAAATCATCCATGTGCACACGAGTGATGGTTAGAGTTTGTCTGGATTAGGACAAGGACATAGCCATCATTATTTAAGGCTCCCTATTACATTGTCGCAGATGAAGGTTGTCGAATGCATCTTTGTCGAACTGAAAAGCTGGAAAAGGCAAAATAGCAAATTGGCTTTTCAGTGAATTCTTTCCCTGGGAAAGAATCCGCTGGGCTGCCTTCACTACTTTGCCATTTTCAGCCCTGTAGTGCGATCTCAGTTGGTATATTTAAGTAGGGGTATGTGGGGGGTGTCGGAGGATGTGGGGGGCACAGCCCCCACACTATGTAATGTTTTACAGTTTGGAAAAAAATCGCTGTTCTGAGGTTTCGATATTGTAAGCTTTCGCTTACATGGGGTCGATCATGTGTCGTTCACTCTTCTGAGCATGCAATATCATAATATATCCCCATTTTTTAACGTACTGAATCAGACTTTTCTTGAATTGAGGTAAGGAGAGTTCAGATGTAAGATTAGCAGAAAGAGAATTACAAGTTTTGCCAACAGAGTTAGCAAATAGAGATTTATCGGCTGTGTTGTTAGATTTGAGAGTTTGAACTAGTAGTCTTTCAGATGAACGAAGTGCACTAAGGTTACTGTAGGGGGTGATGAGGTTTTTAAGTTGTTGTATCTTTCGGCTTTTCCCAGTTAGGGGTTGCCACAGTGGAACGCCGGTCCGCTAATGATTGGCAGTAGATTTTTACGTACCGAGTTGCCAGCCCTGACGCACAACCTTCAACGAAGGTACACCCATTCACGCATGTCTCCACACAGAAGACGCTTTAGCTGAGAATCGAACAGGACAACATCTTACTGTGAGGTGACAACACTACCGCAGCACCACCGCAGCCTTAAGTACAGGTGTATTATCTGGTTGGTACAGGATCTTGTGTGCAACTATTAGTTGGTTAACCTGAAGTAGGTTAGGCAGTAAAAGCCATCCTAGTAGATTTAGGTTATGACAGTGATGAGTTCTGTAGGCTGCATCGGTAGCAAATCTAGCAATGTGATTGTAGCTGCTTGAAAGTTTATTAAGGTCAGTTTTGCTGAGGTTTATAAATAGAGGGGAAGCATTGAGGAGGGTGGAGAGTAGATGTGTACGAGCAATTACAGTTCTGGCTAATAGCGTTAGGAAGGGCTTGATCCTATATAGTAAGCCAAGTTTTTTATTAACTGTTTTAATAATTTTATTGATATGCAGATCAAACTTAAGGTTATTATCTATTATAACTCCTAACAGTTTGGTTGAGGTATCTGGAGAAATAATGGTGCCGTTGTTGGATTTTAATGTAAAGATTATAGGGGCAGCCCTGTGAGTGGGGGAGAAAAGCAGCAGTTTGTTTTTATTAGGATTTAACATGAGATGACAGTTAAGGAGCCAATTTTCAACTGTGTTAAAAGTATTTTGGGATAGAATCTGAAACTCGGTAGGTGACGTGTCGGAGCATACTAAAGTGGAGTCATCCGCATATTCAATGCATGTTGCATTTGGGATGACCTTATACAAATTATTGATGAAAATGGAAAATAATAGTGGACCTAGTATGGAGCCTTGGGGTACTCTGAGGGTGATGGGTAAAAGGGTGGATAGTTTGCTCTGTCATAGGACAGCCTGTTGTCTACCACTGGGATATGATTGAAACCATTGGATGGCCTGGTCCTCTAGAGAGATGGATTTCAAAGTGTTTATGAGTATTTGGTGGTTTACCATATCAAAGGCTTTTGAAAGATCGAGAAAGATAGCAGAGGAAAGTTTATTATTGTTTCGGTGTTGGTTAATGATGTTAGAGAAGGAGAGGAGGGCTGAGGATGTACCATGGAATGGTCTAAAGCCATGTTGGGTGTTGGCTAGAAGATTATTATGGATAAGATAGTTCAGAAGTTGATTGTGGATGCATTTTTTCAATAATTTTAGCCAAGGGTGACAGAATAGCTATGGGTCTATAGTTTAAAAGTTCAGAAGAGCTGTCCGCTTTATGGATTGGGATGACATGAGATATCTCTCAGACAGAGGGAGTGGATGCTTCAGTTATAGTTCTATTGATCAGGATCGTAATGGGGTATGTTATGGCATCTGCAGCTTTTTGTAGATATTCTGCAGGGAGGAGATCAGCTGACAGGGTAGTAGGCTTTAGTTTTTTAAGTAATTTTTGGACCAAAGATGTGCAGACTGGCTTGAAGTTAAAGGGGAGTTGGGAGCAGGGTGTAGTGGCCGGAGAATATGGGCATCCAGGGGATAACTGGTTAGCTAGGTTCTGGATGGTTGTTGTAAAGAAGCTGTTAAAGGTATTGCCAATTTCTGCTGGGGGGTTTTGGTTTGAATCCAAGGGGGTAGGAGTGGAGGACTGTCTTGGACTAAGGAATTTGTTTAGACCTGCCCAAAACTTTTGTGGCTTGCTTTGATGTTTTTCTTGTAGATGTCAGTAATAGATTTTCTTGTCTAATGTTGTGGATTTTTTTGTTTCATTTCTTAGCTGCCTGTATCTAAGTTGATCTATGGGTTTTTTGTGGTCCTTGAAATGTCCCAAGCCCTATTTCAAAGTAGCATTTTATGTCTGGTTTCTTTT
This sequence comes from Protopterus annectens, assembly GCF_019279795.1. Classification (NCBI taxonomy): domain Eukaryota; kingdom Metazoa; phylum Chordata; order Ceratodontiformes; family Protopteridae; genus Protopterus; species Protopterus annectens. The sequence goes on along the minus strand of NC_056739.1, from coordinate 804,682,176 downwards.
GAGAGCCAAGGAGCAACTTTTGTTCTGGTTCTAATAGTCCATGCTGGTGCATGGGTGTCAAGGATGGATAGGAAGTTGGTATTAAAGTAATTTACTGCTTCTTCAAGTGGTAACTGTTTCAGAACTGACCAAATGCAAGATTTGAGTTCATTTTGGAAATTTGTACAGTTGAAATTCTTATTGTTCCTTATTTTTTTTTTAAATGGACTGGTTGTGGATATCAGCTTTTTGCCTGATTAAATAGGTGAGGAGGTGATCACTTACATCATCAGGCAGGGTCCCACTCTTGTATTTGAGGGGATGGGTGTTAACAAGAATCCAATCCAGAATACTTGTTTTATTGTTGGGTTTACTGATCCTAGTGGGGGAAGATATGACCTGTGAAAATCTATAAAGGATTATGTGGTGAGTAGGGGGTTCTGAGGAACAAGTACAATGGTTTCTTGGGGGTAATTGCTGGATAACCAATGTAGGATATCTTCAAGGGTATTTATGTTATTGCCTGGGGGAATATACACACAGACGAGATGTATACGTTTGTTCTGGTCTATATCATTCCGTCAAAATGGCTGACCATCGAACACCAGATGTTCGAACTGTAAAGTTCGAACACTGGTTATCGCGAAGCGGTAGAACACCAAAGGGAAAGAATTTGGTGGGCCATTTCTGTGGCTTCGAGATTATCAAGACTATGGTGGGAAGTTACAGGTCGGGTTCAGATAAGTGTGCGATTGTGTGGACCTTAGAGTTAGGGTGCGGGTTAGGTGAGCTAGGGTTAGGACACGGGTGAGGTGGGTGTGTGATAGTGACAGACTTTAGGGTTAGGGTGGGATAGGTAAGTTAGAGTTAGGGTGCAGGCCGGGTGAGTGTGCAATAGTGATGGACCTTAGGGTTAGGGTTTGGATTAAGGTAAGTGGATAGACAGTAGTGTATGTACAGTTTAGTGTAGGGTTAAATGTAGGATTGTAAGTGTTTGTATGTGGATTGCTGTTTTTTTGGTGTACTTGTGTTGTGTGTGTGTTTCTTGGAACAGCGATTTTTTTTCCCTGTGAAAAAAATCGTTGTTCTAAGACTTCGATGTTTTTGTACTTCGTGGTTAGAAGTTCAAACATATGGTGTTCGAACTTCAGCCATTTTGGTGAACTGATATAGACCCCATTTGTTCTTATTAATGTGGAGCTTAGTGATAAGAATTTCAGCATTGCCAAACAGGGATGTTTGCAGGGCATTATTGAACACTTCAAGCATGGATTTGTACAGAACAGCTACCCACCTCCCTTTCTATTGGTTCAATCAAGCCTTAGAATGTTATAGCCTGGTGGTATATCTTCTTTATCTGAAGTAGAAGGTTTTAGCCAGGTTTCAGTAAGACATAGTATGTCTGGGGAAAGAGCATCTAAGAGGACATGTAGGTGTTGAATCTTATTGTTTACACTTCTGATATTTAGGTGACTGATCAAGAGTCAGCTCAGGATCTCTGCATGACTTGCTATACTCTGGGTACCAACTACTGACCAAGGATCATATTATACTTTAAGTTTTTCCTTTTAGAAAGCTGGTGGTTTTCCTGGATTAGCACTTAACATCTGATTTTTTATCAAAGCAACCATATTAAAAACTAATCAAAAACCCGGTATGGTTACCAGGCAAAATAGTTTACGGTAGGGTATACCCAAAGTACTGTGTCAAGAACAATTCTTCTGTCTAGGCTCTTGTGTAATTAAACTCTATTTACATCTGTCAGGTCTACTATTCTATCAGCATTAGAACAATGCAATAATAGAAATGACAAGTTTTCTGTAAGTCAGATTTATAGATCCAAAATCTGTGTCTCTGTAAAAGCTATAAACCTGTTGGTATATCAGCACATTACACCGAACACTAGTAACTTAATACTTCTTCATCCTCCTCCTCCTCACTATCCTTTTTATTTATTTATTTTTGTACCAGACTTAACAAATCTTGTGAAAGTACTGTTCTCACTTTGTATGTGTTAAGTTAGAAGCATAAGGTAGCGCAATCTGCTTTCTACTATATTCTTTATGCTAAATTACCTTATTCCTATGCGTAATCATATATGACTTCTTGTTTTTGCTTTTAATAAAATCTTATGTAGTCATCTGTACATTAATCTCCAGTTTTAATCATTTTAAGCTAATGTTTCTTCTATGTTCTTTATTGAATTTTAACAATGATGCAAACATCAAAGTGACCATATCTACAGATGTTCATGATTTAAGCATAACTCTGACTTTAACCCTCCTCCGCCCCACCCTACCACCAAACACATACCCTACCTAGCCCATATTTACTTGTCACTGCATAACACCCCACCCTACTACCAACCCCATAGCTACTTGTCACTGCATCATGCTTTCATATAAACTGTACTTAGAAAGAAACACCACTGTCTGTACAGTGGGAAAGTATCTGGCAAATTTTGAGTTAAAGAAGACAAGATTATGCAATTAGTTGCAGATGAAGCAAAATTAAGCATTTCTGAAAAATGATTAGAGGTATTTATCTTTCCTCAGAATTCATATTTGATAAGTGAAAGAAGATATGTTCCAGTAATATTTGTAAAGATTGAATGGGTAGTGGCCTGCTTTGGTTGTAAATGACAGCACGACCCCTAGGCATGTTGCCAAGTTCTCAGTCCTCCTTCACATAAATGCCACCACATCTTTTAACAGAGGAAATCAAACCCACTCATGCAGGGGTCAAAAAGCATGATAACAATTTGCTAGCAGCATTATCTCATTTCTAGCAGAATGGATGGAAATTCTGTAGTGACCACATTTTTTAAATGCATCTATGTCAGGAAGGTACATTTTATATCAGAATTGTGGGCTGCACTAATAATTGTCTGTAAAAATGTAACAATCCTTTAACTTTAATACTGACCAAAGACCTTAATTTTGTTGATTGCATAAAGGTAAAGCAATTGATGAAACAGACTGTGATACAACGTATGACTTTATCAACAATGAGAAATACTTGTTTTCTTTATTTAAAGGCCATTTATACTTTGTTAGCACAATTTGGAGGTTGATAATTACTTTTAAGCCTCTTATGGCTTATTTAACACAGATGTTAAACTACTATTTGTTTCATATCATGTAAATGTTATTTTTCTGCCAGTTTTTGCTATCATTTCTGTGTATGATTATTATTATTATTATTATTATTATTATTATTATTATTAAAGAAATGGATAATGCCCAGCTGGAGCATCCTGGACAACAATCTTTAGAGCCATATATCCTTGGGTATTGGGTGGTCTCACGGATAACCGTAGGGGGAAGTATGAGATCACAAATCCATCAAAAATCCACTCTCACATGCATAAATCTAGAGGGCAGACAATAAGGCACAGTCATTAAAACATATGTTTTAACTCATTGCTTTTTGTTTTGCTAGCTGTAATGCAAAACTATTGAATGGAGCAGTATCATTTAAACACAATACTGTACCAGTATCAGTCCTCACCTCCACCTGTAAACTGCATACAGTTATGTCAAGTGTCAATAAGGCATTATAGTCCAACCATCCATCCTCAACTGCTTTTTCCAATTTTGTACATGAGGTCAGGGTGTGACTTCAACAGTGACAATCATCTAGAGCCAAGGTTTCATTAAAACATATAAATAAGGTTTGTTGTTTGTTTGTCTTTTCGGCTTTTCTCGATTAGGGGCTGCCACAGCAGAACTCCGGTCCACTAATGATTGGCAGTAGATTTTTATGGTGCCGAGTTGCCAGCCCGACGCCCAACCTTCAGCGAAGGCACTCCCATTCACGCATGTCTTTTGAAGGCCACTCAACCACGAGGAGGACATGCAGACTCCACACAGGAGGCAGTCCAGTTGAAAATCGAACAGGAGAACCACTTGCTGTGAGGCAACAACACTACCACTGCACCACCATGGATATATAAATAAGGTTTGTATTCAAGTAATACTGTATATGTTTTAAAGTCCATTATGTTGCAATGCAAAGGTATGCCATATTATTCATGCATAGGTTGAATGTAGTTTAAGGCCAATTTATATGGCATAAATGTCTCATCTTATACATACATATGTCTGGTACTTTAAAAAAATAATGACCAGCACCAAAGTTAATCATTACACTGAAAAATAGCCCTTCAGTACCCTGTGGAGACTGGGTGGCCACGGTGGTGCAGCGGCTAGCATTGCCTCCTCACAGCAAGAGGTTCTCTGGTTCAATCCTTGACTGGGGTGCCTTCTGTGTGGAGTCTGCATGTTCTCCCTGTGGTCACGTGTGTTTCCTCCGGGTGCTCCGGTTTCCTCCCACATCACAAAGAGATGCTGTAGGTGGATTGGACACTCCAAATTGGCCCTAGGTGTGAGTGTGTGTGTGCCTTCTGTGGAAGGTTGGGTGCCGGGCTGGCAACTTGACACCATAAAACTCCACTGCCATTCATGAGCAAACAGGTGATCCGCTGTGGCGACCCCTAATGGGAAAAAAGCCGAAAGAAGAAGAAGAAGTACCCTGTGGAGACTGTTGCCTTTTAGTGGAGAAGGGACGTATGAAACAGGGCTGCAGGTGATAACTCACTCACTCCGCTCCCCTGCCCTTCCCCCATATCCCACCCTCCCCAGCACCTCTACTCTTATCCTAATCAAATCACTCCTCCTCATTCCTATGATACAATTACATACACCTCTACCTTGTCCACACCCACTTTTCATGCATTCCTTACTTTCTCTTATTTAGCCACACTTATCTGCTCTCCCTTACATCCATCACCTTGAATTCTCATGCCCTCTGCTATAATTCTTTGTATCTTACTCTACTTTACCATCACAATACAATCACCACCTCAAACTATCTTACATTAACTCCAGGCTTACCACCTTCTATTCTACTATACACACAAACTAGCATTGCACCATAATTTTACTACTGACCAATCACATCTCCCCCACCCATCCTTATCACAAACTACAAGGCAAAACACCTAACCGCATTGTCAAAGCCCACTCTGAAGTCACAACATTCCAACCTTGCCTTCAGCTGCACACATATCACATGATAACATAATCTCTATTTACACCTGATATTACATTCAAACACACAAATACCACTGTTACTATGTTTAAACCCACTATCACAGCTGACATGCTCCTCCTAGCTTGTCTGGCCTCTTTACCCTTAATTCTCAGCCTCACTACAGCTATATCTTCACATACCCCCACACACCAATACACATCAACCTCCTCTAACCCTCTCCCCAATAAACAACACAGCTTCTCACGTATCTTCTCCCAGCTTTCCCCCTATACCCTCCCATTCTATTCAAGCCACAAACTGGCCTCCTCACCTCCTATGAAACCATGATTGACACCAGTACTCTCACCTAGGAATAAAAATCACTTCCCATGGTACGCATTCCTCATTACCTATCTACTCAAATGTGGAGACGTACATCCTGTCTCTGGCCCACCCTCTAATCCTAACCACAAGATTAACCCCAAAGATTTAAACATACTTACACTTAACCTTAGAAGTATATGTAATAAAATAGCCCTTACAGAAACATGGCTATACCCCGGTGTAAAAGACTCAGAAATAATACCACCAAATGCCGCAATAACCATAAAAGATAGATCTAAAAAAAAAGGGGGAGGGTTAGCACTTCTATATCCTTGTACACTCAACAGCACACCCTACACCAGTAATATACCCATCTTTTCCAATGCTGAGGTACTAGTCTCTTTTTTTGAATCTCAACATATCAAAAATAATTTTCATAGTAGTAATATATATCTCGCCAGGTAACAATATACCAGTGTTGGAAAATATTTTATCCTGGACATCCCAAACAATGAACCATGAAACAATAATCTTAGGAGATGTAAATATAGATCGGCAAACCATAGCTTCCAACTCCTCCACAAATAGTATAAATCTGTATGTTTTTTCTCAGCTTATCAATACTCCAACAAGATACAGCAATGATCTTACCTGCTAGTCCACCCTAGACTGGATCCTAGTATCCCCAGCCTGCCAATTACCCCTCTTCTGGTACACTGTCTAGCTCCCTGAGCGATGATCTACCACCTTATTCCCTTAGAACAAACTCCCAACAACTAAGAGTACACACTACAAAATCAGTTAGGAACTCAACTAATTTTTGTCAGCATAAATTCAACAATATCCTACAGGAAGTAGACTGGACTCTTGTTAAACAACTACCCCTCAGTGACGCTGTACTACACTTTAATAACACCTCCCTTCACATACGTAATACACGAGCTCCCATTAGTATGAAAAGAATCAAAATGAACTCGGCACCATGACTAAGGAATGTAAACACCTGATGAAGCAAAGGGGCCTAGCCTGGTCAACCTGGAAACAAAACAAAAATGAACACAATCATGTTAATGTCAAAACACTACGTAACAAACTGACAAAACTAATCAACAGAGATAAGAAGTCATATTATTCCCAGCTTCAACTCCAGCATAAAATCAACCCCAGTAAATTTTGGCATGCCATATCTTCTCTACTTAACCCTGGAAGAAATGGAGAGCACACCCCATCACCTGATACCCCTCCATCACAAATACCTGAAAACTTTAACAAGCACTTCATAAAATCAATATCAGACCTAATAACTAACACCCCTAATGCTGGACCCTCCCCCACCTTTCAACCTATTCAGACACCGGCCCCAGGCCATCAACTACTTCTAACCCTGTCATTATTAACCCCCTACTCAACAAAATGTCATACAAACTACATTCTCATTTCAGTCCATACCCACTGACACCATTAAGAAACTGCTAGAAAAACTAAAACCCTGTTCTAGCTCAGCTGACAATCTCCTACCATACTACCTCAAACTGGCTGCTAACTCAGTCAGCTACCCAATCAGTATCCTTATAAATATGTCTTTAGCTAAATCAGATGTACCTACCATATGGAAACAATCTCACATCAACCCCATCCACAAAGGAGGCAACTCTTGATCCATCCAATTTCCATTCTATATCCATCTTGTCACCCATATCGAAAATTCTAGAGAGATGTATCCATCAGCAGGTAATGCAATATCTATTGCAAAACAACCTTTTAACCAAAACCCAACATGGCTTCCAACCTAGACTCAGCACAACTACAGCCCTATTATCTTTTTAAGACACCATGAACAAGGCCAGAGATGCAGGATGCTATACAGCCTCAGTATTCCTTGATTTCTCCAAGGCCTTTGACACAGTGTGTCACCTCTTACTTTTGAACACAGTGTCTAACTTAGTCTTTTCACATAATGCAGCAAAATGGTTTCAGAGTTACCTCAAGGATCATAAACAAGCAGTGAAATGGTCCAGTGAACTCTCACCCTTTCTCCACAACCCTACTGGAGTCCCACAAGGCTCCATCCTAGGACCCCTACTCTTAAACATTTTCGCAAACATCCTTCACACTGCCTCTCACCCTGGGACCCTCATTCAATACGCTGATGATTCCACCATAATCTGCACTGCTCACTCACTACCAGGACTACTTTCAAAAACTCAACAGTCCTTTACTGAAGTCGAATCCTGGCTAAGAAATCCCCAACTCTTTCTTAATCCAAAGAAGATCAAACTAGTACTCTTTTATCCCAAAAACACCTCCCCTGTCACTGATCATTTCAACATCTTTGCATCTGACAACACTGTCATAGAAATAGTGCAGGAAACCAAACTTATAGGTGTTATCATTGACAATAAACTTTCATTTTACCCCCATATACAGCAAAATATAAAGAAAACTCATCAAAAACTGGGACTCATATAGAAACAAACATTTCTTTACTGCAGCAACCAAAACTACCCTTGCAAAAACATTTTTATTTCTCTCCCTTCTTTATGGTGTCCCTATCTTAACTAACTTACAAACTTCTACCCTAAACAAGATGAAACAGTGCTACAACAAAGTTGCAAACTTTGCCACAAACTCTAAATATCACACACACCACTGTAAACCACTCCTAGAATTAAACTGGCTTGAACTCCCCAACCAACTTGTCTTTATTCAGCTATCCACCTTGTGCAACCTTATTTTCAAGCCTACTGCCTGCCCTGCACTAGCCAATCTGGTCACATTGATCCCTATGATCAGAAGACAAGCATCTGTTAGCTATCTCAAAACCCACAAGAAAACCAGGTTACTCTCTGTATTCATACTCTGTCTCTATACTTTGGAATTCATTACCTCTAGCTACCAGGTCTATGTGTGGCATAACCCATTTCAAAGCCTCTTTAAAAAATTATCTCAAAAATACATGGCTCTGCTCCTGCATAAAGCCTGCCTAATGCTCAGGTTTCCTCTTCTCTCGCATTTCAATCCCTCACAGGCTGCAAGATCCTAAGGTTCTTCTAACTCTTTCTCTGCTTCTGTACCACATCCTTAAGCTGCTGCTCAGGCTTTATTGCTTCTATTCTTCTTAACTCTCTCTTGCTGTATGTCTGCATCACTAACTTTCTGGCTGCTATTTCTACATCCTGTATGCTGAGAGTGACTATTATGGTCTGTAATGTTTTAACTGTATAGAATTGTCTAGCTGTGTAGCAATATATTACAACATCTTGTAACAGTTTGTTCTTTCAACTTATTTTTTGTGTAGTATTTCTAATGTGATTTGTACTGTATTGGATTTTACTGTATTTGTATTGTACTGTATGTGGAGCTTTTCTCCCCAGGCCTCTGCTGAAAACGGGTTCTGTAGACCCAGTCAGACCACCCCGGTAAACAAATGTCAAATAAATAAACATTTTCATAGTTACTGATAGTCATATTTTCACGAAGACCACTGCATTGTTTATTTTAAATTACAGACATTACCTTTCTGGACATACACAATTAAGAAGAGTGTCAAGCCCTTGGTTATATTTTACAGTGAGCATTAATAAAATATATTATTTTATTTTACATTTGTAGGTGCTTATGAAAGAGTGAGAAATGAGTTGCATGATGCCGCTGAACATTAAGTAAGATAGCAATTCCAAAACTGTGGAGTCTGCAATTTATTACATAATAATGGTAATATGGCCTTCATCGCTCAGTAGAACACAGAAGAGTACATATTTTTACAGTCTTTTACTTCATACTGTACAACAGATACATTTCTAGTTACAAATAATAGATTATGATGTAATGTTGAAAAGAAATAAATATTTATATGCTGTCATCTCAAAAGGTATGAATTAGCCCATTCATTGCATGAGTGGTATGATTTTGGGCCCTCTTGTATAATTTTTGAAGGTTCTTGTAGTGACTGATAGTTGACAGGTTGAGGGGGTCTGGGAATTTGGTTAATAACTTTGATTCTACCTAGTAATGGGGAATTAGGCAGACAAAAAGAGCTAGCCCTTCTTTGCACCATAATTCTGTTTCATTCCTATGTAAGCACCACTGTGAATGTCTGTTTCAACTAACTACATTTATTTGAGAATATTCCTGTTGCTTGTTAAATACTGGACACATATTGCATGAAAGGAGTACTTCTTTTTATTAAGAAAATAGCATGTAGGTTGTGATCTTTTTTCTGGTGGGCATGGAAGAGCATAACACAAAGGTACAATGGCATACTTCAGTAACTGAAGAACAATAAGAGAACCTGGGAAAATAACATTTCTATATAACACAAACCTCAAAAAACAAAAAAGCAAACCAAAAAAAGTCCACGAACCACCGAACTCAAAAGAAACAAAGTACTTACAGTTCATTTAGTGTATTAAAGTTTGTTTCTTTTGAGTTCCATGGTTTGTGGATGGTTTTTTTTTTGGTAATGCTATATAACAGTCAGTTTAAGTCCACTTTTTGGTTTTCTAAATGTTGACAGCTTTCCAGCAGTGGATAGGACTATTTAAAAGACCATACAGTCCTGTCCTGAGCCACTACAATTATACTGGACTGGTTTACAGGAGACATTTACAGACCCTAAAATTGAACAAGATGAGAAGCTGTAAATAGTGATCGTACATGTGGAGTTAAGTATGTTACAGCAAAAATGTGCTTTTGTTTACACATATGAATATTTTTCAGCACAACTTACTTTGATATGTAGACAATATAATCAGCAGTGATAATACAAAGCACAGAAAGGTCTGGGATGTGATATAGTGACCTGCTGATGAGATGTACATTAGGGTAGTGAGCTTGGATAAATACCGTTTAGTCAAAGAAATGTATGATGCCCAAGACAGCACAATAAGTGGAGGGTATAATCCGCATGTCTGGTATATGTTACTGTAACACATTTGCGTTTGCTTTTTCTTGAACATCGTGAACCAAAGGCAGTACTTTATAGTCTATGATGTACCATAAATTATTTTTTAAAGAACCATTATTTTACAGTATTGTTCAAATTCCTGTTTCTTAAAGTGTTTACGATTAGACACTGTTTAAAATGAAACAATATGGTGAACGTACAAAAAAGACAGAGAAAAGAGAGAGAGAGAGAGAGAAACAATTGTAAGATAACATAGTTCAGGGCAAACACAAACATATTTTTATTAAGAAAGTTGATATATTTTTACCATAAAAGTTTGAGTCTCACATTGTATTATCTAAAACAATACAGTAGAAAGAGAGAGAGAAAAGAAAACCGCACAACACAAATACAAGAGTTTTCTTTTCTCTGTAATGAACTTAGGTTCTAATGCTCAGATATGTAATAGGTTAGTGAATACTGAAATCTTCACTTCCTCAGAGAGAAAATCCAACATCATTGTCCCTTGGTACTGCATAGTCCCTAAAGTTCGGCAAACCTGATACAACACAACAGCCAAAGGAATCACGGCCTATACCCATGTTGTGGATTGAATGCCACTCGCCGGTGTTCTCGTCATAACATTCAGCACTGGACATAGAGATAGTATTGCTATTAAGGCCACCAACAACAAAGAGTAGGTCGTCTACAACAGCAATTCCAAAGTGGCTGCGAGGGCTGCTCATGTTGCTGATGGTGGTCCAAATGTTGGTAAGGGGATTATACATCTCTGCACTGTTAACATGCTTGTCTCCATCAAAACCACCCACCTGTAATGTAGAAAGAGGAAGGCAGTTAATTAAGCAATTGGTGTCCATATCAACAGATAAAGTCAATACCAACTATGCTCACATATAGGTTCTATTCCTTTGGTATGCATCTCTGTACTTATGAATATACTGGATTGTACTCCTTGAGTATGTATCTATGTAATTATGTGTATACTGGACTGTATTCTTTGGCTGGCCATCTGGTTGTTTATATGTACATATGTATATACTAGGTTGTACTCTTTGGGTAGGTATCTATGTATACATGCACCTACCAGGGTGCACTATTTGGCTATCCATCTGTGTACAGATGTATATAGTGGGTTATACTCTCTGGGTTGATATCTATGCATGAATGTATAAACTGTATTCCACTCTTTGAGTATCTGTCTGTATATATATATATATATATATATATATATATATATATATATATATACTGGTTTGTACTCCATTGGTATGTACTCATGTATATATCGGGTTGTATTCTTTGGGTATTTAACTGTGTATGTATGTAAATGCTGAGATATACTCTTTGGGCATGTATCTGCAAATGTATATATACATATTAGGGTGTACCCTAGGTATGTGTCTGTCTATACATGTATATATTTAGATGTGCTCTTTGGGTACATATCTGTGTGTGTATGTGTGTGTGTGTGTGTGTGTGTGTGTGTGTGTGTGTGTGTGTGTGTGTGTGTGTGTGTGTGTGTGTGTGTGTGTGTGTGTGTGTGTGTGTGTGTCTATCCATGTATATACTTGGTTGTGTTTTTGGATATATATCTGTGTATACATGCAAATACTGGATTTTACTCTTTGGGTAGGTATCTATATATACATGTTTATACTAAGTTGTACTGTTTGGACAGGTATCTGTATACATGAGGATCTCATAGCTAAATGGTCGTACTTCTCTTACTTTCACTTCCACCTAAACTCTTGTATTGAGACCTCTATTCACATTCATCAGTAATATAATGCTGAGTTCAGAAACATTCCCCTTTGGTGGAGCCAAAGTAGCAGGGGGGGGCCAGCCCCCCGCGTGGTGGTTGCCCCCTGCTTAAACCCGTTAGAGCACTTTTTCTTTTCTTTTTTTTTTTTTGTTGTTTTTATAAGTTCGATGTTTGAAGACATCGACCATATGGTGTTCGACGTTTTCAACCATCAATCTTATAATATAGAACCAATAACACCTATATCCTCCAAGAGGAATAAATCCTACAGAGTCATGGTGCATGGAACACCTACTAAAACTCGATGCTAAAAATATATAATTGTAACAGTAAACAAGAACATCCATGCCACTACCCGTAAACTGATTCTGTTATTGATGACCTAGACACATTGGATTTAATAATATATATATGCCAGCAGAAAACAGAATAATGAAAAATAAGCCAAGTATTTTGCTTGCCATATTTTCTTACTGCATAAATATGTTCTCCATAAGCAGCTACTCCTAAAGCATCTCTTCTTATCCTCATCGGTGCAATAAAGGTCCACTGATTGGTTTCCGGATTGTATGTTTCAGCTGTAGATAAGTTTCCCTTCCTGTTGGCTCCACCACAGATGTATATCTGAAGTAACAAAAATGTATCAGAAATCTAATTAGGCTTTTTATCAACAGATGTTAACTGTAATTAATGCAGATAAAACTATGCACAGTTAGATGGTGATTATAGCCTTTATCTAATTTTAACAACTGACATGTATATTTATTACAGAGAAGGTAACTGATTATATATTTTCATATGCAAACAGTCTAAACATCTGACATCATAATCACATAAAATTGCTATATTCTTTCCACTGTAATGAATATTACAGTAGCTAAACAAAAGAGATACGGTTGTGTAGCTTTTGACTGAGCAAACATCAGATTTCCTTATCAAAAAGCTTGTTCTGCATATTATCTAAAATTTCTGTTAAATACGTGAATTTGTGACTTTGCTGTGAGTGAACCTTTACTATTTTTGGTGCTAACCACTTCTTTTACTTTTAGATTTATGTAATCATAATTACTAAAGTCAAGACTTGAATGTTGGTAATTTTGAACAATTATTTTTAGACTTATTTAATCTTTTCATCAGTTATTGTATGTTTATTTATATTAATTTAATCTTAACTGTTAAGGGCTACTATGCATGTCTGTTTTTCTTTTTTTTTAGAGATAATTCTTGATATGCATTAAGTGGTCTGCTGAAAATTACACACAGTGAGCAAATAAATGAAATCATAAGCCAAGCTGCAGGACACAAACACCTTAAAATATAATATTAATAATGTTTGTTTTCACATGCTGAAATTATGCTCAGATTAAAATATTTGTTTTGAGAAAGCCATACCATCTTTACTATTTACATCTTCTGCGGCATGTGCTTCTGTGCTCTGTAACTTTTAATAAAGACAGTGCTAAATATACTGTTCTAAGTTCTCCATTTGCACTAAAATATAAAGAAAATATGTATTTTGATACTTTATTACCAGGCAAGTAGAATTTTCAGAGATTTATTTAAACATTGGTAGGCAGCAGGTGGCGGATGGAATGATTTCACTGGGATATAGAAACTATTGTACAATGACTACTCATTACTATTCAAAAATGAGCAGACTGATTGGATAGCTCAACCAGTAAATCGAGCATATACCAATAGAAAAAAATCCAGCCGCTGAAGCACCATTGAGTGGCTAGACTTTCTATTGGTATATGCTGAGGGACAGAGCAAGATATAAGAAAAATCCAGTAATTTGTTTAAAACTAAAGAATCACAAATGTACCTGATTTTCCTTGAGTTTCGGCACTGTCCCTTGCAAAATCTAAGCAGTTAAAAAAATATTAAAAAACAGCAATGGAAATTCTCTCTTTTCTGTTGCTTCTCTTGTACTATACTGACATACTATGCAAGAGTGGGAACGTTAGTCCCATACGCATGCACAATACATCAGTAAACAAGGAAGAATGCTGAGGAACACTACAGTGCGGTTATATAATGACATTATTTAAGAAAGGTAAGAAATTTCATTTCTTTCTGTCTGATATTCTCACATATGAGGTCTACATCATTAAGTATGATATTATCACATAAATTTACATTATTAAGTTTGATATTATCACATTATGAGGTCTAGATCTTTAAGGTAGACACTATCACATATGAGGTCTACATTACAAAGTTTGATATTATCACTTTTTTAATTTCTCCAAGTCTTTTGGGTTTCTAATACCATGACAGGAATGGACCCCATTCCTAAGTCAAAGTATGATTAAAGTTCATGAAATTAGTATTGTTTCACTCTTTGATGTCAGCCAAAAGTGCTCTTTGCAGCACCCGCAATGTGCCCAGTAATGACTCCTTCTGCAATTCATATGGGGTTACATGGATTGGTAGCATATCTAAACATGATTGTAGATTCTTTTTTATAAGACCCGCTGCTCCTACTACTATTGGAACTGTCTGTGTATCTTCCTTCCACATTGCTGTCATTCCTGCCTGCAGATCCTGATATTTTATGATTTTGTGTCTCTCTGCACGCAAGACACTGTAGTCACTGGGTGTGGGGATTTCAATGATCAATGCTACTTTTGTCTTCTTTTCTTGGGCCACTATATCTGTTTTTCTAGCAACTATCTTTTGAACTGTTTGTAATGACTGATCCCATGTGATATAAACTTCATCATTTTCTATGATGCTTTGTGGCTCATGTTTCCAGTGTTTTTCAGCCACTTCAATACCATAATGTTTGCACAATCCCCAGTACAACAATCTTGCCACATTATTATGCCTTTCGGTATACAGTCCTTCTGCCATTAGTATATCACAACTAGCAACAAGGTGTGCAACTGTTTCCAATTTGGTTTTACAAAACCTACATTTGTCTGTTTCTCCCACATGTTTAATGGACTTTGTAAACAAGTGTGTACGTAGCCCACCATCTTGGACTGCCAATATTAACCTTTCATCTCTTGGTTTGAATTCATCTCTCCTTAACCATTCCTGTGTTCATTCCTGATCAACATGAGGTTCTTCCAGAAGTTTTCTATACTAGCAACTATATTTATGCTTTTTCCACATTTCTTGCATTCTCATCTGGTCCTTCACCTTATATTCTTTCTTTTGTTTTTTGGCACATTCAGTTGCTGCCTGATTTTTATCTAGTTCTGGTTTGATTTCCATTCCTGCTTGAGGCCGATATACTTCTGCTAAATTAAGCAGAGAAGTCATCTTAGATTTCTTCTCCCTATGTTTCAAAACTTTCACTACATTTGGGTCTTGTGAGGTCAGTAGATATGTGTGGAGTTCCACGATTGCAGATCTATACATGTAATCAATTCCAAGGAAGCCCATCCCTACTTCAAATGGGGAATATACAATCTTGGTAGACACTGATTTTTATAAATCATTTGGTAACCATCTAATCTATCGAACATGTTTTGGGGCCAGTCAGTCACTCCAAAACTGTAAGTTAGGACAGGAAGAGCAAATTGGTTTATAGCTTGGATTTTGTTCCTAGATGTCAACTCTGTTTTCAGAATTAAAGTCATCTAAAGTATTCCTTACTAAGTTTTATTCGCAAATGTTCATGTTTTATTGTTGATCCATCAGTTCCCAAATATTTATACAATCCCTCTTGCTCAGGTTCTTTTATATCACATTCTTGTCCCAAACTGATGTTTTCCTGGTGCTGCAGTTTTCCTGCTTTAAAAGTTGCTTTTGCACACTTATCAAGACTAAATGACATTCTTATATCATCTGAAAAAGTTTTGAAAACCTGCAGTGGTCCTTTCAGAGCCTCATTGGATAAACTATACAGTTTTAAATCATTGACAAAGAAAAAATGAGAAGTCTTTACAAATTGTTGATTTCTAGGAGCCAAATTGTAGCCATGGCCTAAGCTGCTAAGTAAACAGCTTAATGGATTAAGGACAGTCACCCTGGAATATGCTCCTTTGAATTTTTATCCCTGGGATAATAATCTGTCCTTTATCATGGCTTAATTGCAAAGTGGTCTGCCACTGTTTCTTGGTCAGTGTAATGTAGTCGATCAGTGTAGGGTGTATCATATACATTTTCAAGCACTCTTTTATCCATGAATGTAGGATACTATCAAATGCTTTTTTGTAGCCAATCCATGCCAAACTTAGATTCTTCGCCTTTTTACAGTTCTCCAGTATGACTTTATTTAACAACAAATGACCCTTTGTTCCATATGACTTTCTTTTATTGTTCTTTTGTTCTATTGCCATAATTGGGTTTTCTTCTAAATAACTATAAACTCTGTCAGCATCAATTCCTGTGTATAGTTTATACGTTATCGGAAGGCAACTTATTAGTCTATAATTTTTAGGGCAACTTGCAGGTTCAGTCTTAAGTAGGAGCATTGTTTTGCCTGTTGTTAGCTAGGTTGGTGTCTATTCAGGGTGCTCATATAAATAGTTCTTATCATGGCTAAATCTTCGTGCAAAGATGTTAATACTTTTAACCAAAAGTTAGGTACTGCATCTGGACCTGGGGTTTTCCAATTAAAGGCTTTTCTTAACTTTGTTTCAAGCTGTCTGGCTGTTACTTCATCCTATTTCATATCCTGCACCTTTAAACTTCTTAGTCTTTAACTTCTTCTGTCCATTTAGCATCTTTGTTATGTTCCACAGGATCTTCATAGATGCTTCTCCAAAATGTATCTATTTCCTCTTTTTTTTGTGGTCTTTTAATTCCTTTTACTTTGTTTCCCAGTTCTCTATAAAACTTTTTTGGGTCACCAATAAGTTGCTTATTTTGTACTTTTTCTTTATATTTATCTGAGTATCTTCTAAGTACTTCCGCCTGTGCTGAAATTTGTAGTTTGTTATTTGCGATAGTGGATGATAGAGCCTGGGCTGTTCTAATACTGAGCACTGCTTTTATTACATCTATCTTTTTTAGTATTTTGGTGATCTATTCCCTCTTCTATAGTCTTCTAACAGTAACACTTCTTGTCTTAATTGCTTTATAGTTTTCTCTATTCGATACTTCCATGATGGTATTCGATTTCTCCCCTTCCTTTCCCTCGCTACCCTGTGTTCTTGTGGTAGAATTTTATCAGTTATTAATTTAGCAGCACAGTAATATATTCTGTTTACTTGGTGGTGCTGCAGTAGCATTGTTGCCTCACAGTAAGACGTTGTCCTGTTCGATTCTCAGATAGAGCGTCTTCTGTGTGGAGACATGCGTGAATCGGCGTACCTTCGTTGAAGGTTATGCATCAGGGCTGGTAACTCGGCACGTAAAAATCTACTGCCAATTATTAGCGGACCGGAGTTCCACTGTGGCGACCCCTAACTGGGAAAAGCCGAAAGATACAACAACACAACTTCTGTTATATTGTATGGATCTCTATGGACAGTCCTAATTACTGCATTCATTTGTTTTATCAGACTTCTGACCTTTTGGGTTTTATTGACCTTCTGCAGTTTATTTCTCTCATTTATCTTAATGTATCTGCCCATGTCTATTAAATCAAGCAACTCTTCTCTTAACTCATTTTCTTACAAACTGAGGGTACATCCCTGGTTTTCCATTTCTCTTGGGCATTCTATAGAAAATTCTATAGCACCTTCCTGTGGCACCTTCTCTTCAATTTCATCCTGTGCCATCCATTGCTCTGTCATATGGGAACTCACTGGCCTATCACTCCTCAACATTGACTGCATCAGAGTTTCCACAGTTTCCTTTTCCTTTCCTTGCTGTCTAGCTTCAAGTGAACATTTATACTGGTTTCCTGTGGAAGGCTCCAAAATATCTTGTTATGGCAGCTGACCAATTGCTTCCTGTTCCACTGGTTTCCCCTTAATTTAGATATCCTTTGCTCTTTCCTGTTGTGGTGATTTTGGCATTCAATTTTCTACACTGAATCCTTCATTTTCCAGGTAATCCATAATCTCAGTTTCTATTTCTTTAACCTCTCCATTATTAATCTCCTTTTCTACTTTTCCTCTTTGTCTTCTTATTCTTTGTATTGTAAAGTTTTCCATTTCCAGATTAACTTTGCCTGCATTTCTCTTCAGACATCTTTGGTGCTGCTCTTTTTATATTGGTTAGTTTTGCTTTCTCCTTTGCATAAATATTACACCATATTAAATCTCTTTTTCTTTCCCATGTCCATATTTCTTCTTCAGATGTCTCCTGATCTTCCTGTTTCTCCTTACTTTGGGGACTCACTCCATCATGCTGTGATGTAACCTGTGTTAGACCTTCTACACCATATTCTTCACTTCACAGGCACTCCATAACTTCAACTTCTATTTTTTTTAACTTCTACTTTACTAATCTTCTTTTCTGCATTCCAACTTGGTGATATTATTTACTTTATTGCAAAATTTTCCATATCCGTATGCCTTTGACTGTATTTCTCCTCAAACATCTTTGGGGCTGCCTTATTTATATTGATTGATTTGTTCTCTCCTTTGCATAAATATTGCACCATATCAAATCTCTTTTTATTTCCCTTGTCCATAATTCTTTTTTATACTTTTCAAATATCTCTAGGCTTTGTTTATATTTTCGCACTTCCTCAGATGCTTCTTTTTCCAAACAGACCAAAGTTTCTTGATCTATATACTGTTTTTCACAAATCTGTTGTATTAATGAACACAATTTTTCATTTGCTTCTGACAGTTTTTCTTGTGGAAGCATTTTTCCTTCCTCTAATTTCTCTCTTAATCACTTTGTATACCTTGTGTTTGGAAATTCTGGGCTTTTTGCATAATAGTAACAATACATAATTTCTTTATTATCATCAATAGTCCACTCTGTTGTCTTCTTTGGTCTATCAATTTTTGCGATTTTTGTGGATTGCTATTTCCTTCTACAACAGGGGGGCCATCCTCTCCCTGGGCCTGGCCTGGCTCATTGTAGGAATGTTTCCATATTTTGAGTATTCTACACTGTCAATTTTTGCAGTCCTGGCACCAGTGCACATAACAGGCTTGGGCACTTTGTTATCCTAGGCCTTGTGCATCCAGCTATCTCTTTTAATTTTTGACCTACTTATGTCCATAATATATGCTATATAAGTACAGTCTATATATCAGTGTCACCTTGGTGAGATTTTGTGAAAACAGTGTCTACCTCATGAAGGTACTCACCGAGACTTGAGGATGAATTCAGCTTCAGCACTACTACTCTCCTTTGCTTGCCAACCTTTCACCTCTCCATTCTGACCTGTTATCCCTCCATTTGGACATATAAGGTCTACATTATTAAGCCTGAGATTATCACGTATGAGAGCTACATCATTAAGTCTTTTATTCTTGCATATGAGGTTTGCATCAAGTCTGATACTAACACATAGGTTTACATCATTAAGTTTGACATTATCACATTGGTCTACATCATTAAGTTAGACACTATCACATTAAGTCTGATATCACATTATGAGATCTAAGTCTGATATTATCACATATGAAATCTACACCATTAAGTCTGATATTATCAAATAAGAGATCTACATCTTTAAGTTACATAGATACAATCACACATGAGATTTTCTATAGCATCACATAAGAGATCTAAATCATCACATACAACAGCTGTATCATTAACTTGGGTATAATCACACATTAGGTTTACAACATTAAGCTAGATGCTATCACATACGAGGCCTACTACATCATCACATATGATGTCTCAATCATTAAGGTAACTATTATTGCACATGAGAACAACATCATTCTTTTAGATACTATCACATATGAGGTTTACAGTATTATGTTAGCTACTAAAACAGATGAGCTCTACACTCTTGTTAGATAATGTCACATATAAAATTTGTATCATGACGTATAAGATCTGTGTCAAGTTAGATACTAAGACATTTGAGAGCTACATCAGTGTTTAATACTGTCACATGAGATTTATATCATCACATAACAGCTCTACATAAAGTTAGACACCATGATATATGACAGCTACATCATTAATTTAGATCCAATCACATATGATGTTTATGTCTGTATGATAGATATTATCGCATATGAGGTCTAAATCTGCCTTTATTATCCTCAATAGTCCACTCTGTCGTCTTCTTTGGTCTATCAATTTTTTTTTTTTTTTTTTTTTTTTTTTTTTTTTTTTAATGATGTAGCTGTCATATATCATGGTGTCTAACTTTATGTAGAACTGCCTGCAGAATTCCTGCAGGTAGGTGCCAAAGCCTTAAGCTACCCTATTTCCATCCTAATTAACAGATCTATAAGGGAAGGAATCTTCCCCTCTCTGGAAGATATCTCATATCATCCCACTACATAAAGGAGGCAGCTGTAATGAGTTTTCCAATTTTCGACCAATAGCTCTACTCTCACCACTTGCAAAATTATGGAAAAATGTATTCACAAACAAATACTAAATCACCTTCTTAACAACAACCTACTCTCTAACTGTCAGCATGGTTTCAGACCCTCACACAGTACCACTACAGCTTTACTCTCCTTCACTGACTCCATTAACACTAACCGTAACAACAACTACTTATCATCCTCAGTCTTCATCGATCTATCCAAAGCGTTTGATATGGTGAATCACAAACTTTACTACATATTCTCAAATATTTTGGTCTTGACCAGCTAGCCTTATCCTGGTTTGAATCTTACCTAGAAAATCGTAAGCAGGCAGTACTTTGGAAAACTCACTTTCAAATCTTCTACCTATCTCCATAGGCACCCCAAGGCTCAATCCTAGGCCCGTTACTATTTTCTATTTTTATCAATGACCTTCAAGCTGCTATTCCTCATGCTACCTGTATTCAATACGCAGATGATTCTACTATAATCTGTACTGCTAACTCTCTAACAGAACTCCAGTCACTTACTCAAAAAGCTTTTAACACTGTAGAACAATGGTTCTCTGACGCTGTCTACTCCTTAACCCCAAGAAAACCAAACTGTTACTTTTTTCACCTACTCGTAAATTGACTACACCACACTTTACTCTTACATCCTCTGTTTCCCCTGACTTAACCACAAAACTATTAGGAATAACCATTGATAATAACCTCAACTTTGATTCTCACATCAACAACACCATAAAATTAGTAAATAAAAAAATAGGATCCCTTTACAGAATAAAACCTTTCCTAACACCTACAGCAAGACCCATCATTGCTAGGTCTCACCTAATTTCTACTCTTCTCTATGCTTGTCCCATTTATACTAATCTTTCCAAAAACAACATGAAGAAACTTGAAACATCCTATCATAACATAGCTCGATTTGCTGTAGGATCTCCTTTTCGAACTCATCACTGCCAGAACCTAAAAGAACTAGGCTGGCTTGAACTTCCTAACCAACTTGTTCTGCAACAAATCTTAATAGCTCATAAGATTCTATATCAGCCAACCAATACACCAATACTCTCTAGCCTTATTTTCCCACACAAAAACCTGAAACAACTTCGCTCTGCCAACAAACTCCTGATTAACATTAGTAAATCTCACAATCATGCAGGTGACTGTTTATTCTCCAACTCTGTTGGAAAAACATGGAATAATCTACCCTCTCATATCACTTCTTTAACCTCTTTCCAAATTTTTAAAAATCAACTAAAGACTCATCTCAATAAACACTGGCTTTGCTCCTGCACTAATCCAGACTAATGCTCACTCTACTCCTGCAATAATCCAGACTAATGCTCACTATATATAAAAAAAAAAAAATTTTAAATTCTAGTACCTTATTTTATCTTTTTAAATCATATGTTTAAATTGCTTTGTGTCTCATGTAATATTTCCATGCCTCTTTGTGAACTTGTACAACATATGGAGCTTTTCTCCTCGGGCCTCTACTGAAAATGGACATATATCCAGTTGGACTAGCCCGGTCAACAAATGTAAAATAAAATAAAATAAATAAATAAATAAAATAAATAAAATAAAGTTCAAATCACATGATTCTTCTATGACTTAGTAACATTGAAAAATATCTAGACCACTATAATGTAAGATAGTTGAAAACACTTCCATGCTCTTTGTAATCTTTGATAAGTAAAGGAAATACCTAACTGCAAATCTAATGGTGATTTGATACAATTAGACTATGGTCCTTTTGTGATGAAATAAGAATATGTACCCCAAATATTTCAAACCGGAAAAAAAACATTTTCCCCAACATCATAGTTTCATAGGTACTTACTAGGCTAACCCAAAACGAAATACCACTGCAGCAAGAAAAAATCACCACGGCCAGGAAAAAAAAATTTAGTGCAAAACACAGGTCAAAAACAGTTTTTGACCTGTGTTCTCTTTCGTGGTGATATTTTCTAAAATTACTAGGCTATTAACCTGTAAGAATCTTAAAAGCCTATCCTTACATTACTATGGTATTTTTTATCCCTCATATTTTGTATTCATATAACCTAGAGATAGGCTGTAAAAAGATAATTTGCACCATTTTTATGTACCTCCTATTCATAAGGATAGGATAGGGGTGCTAAATGGGGCATGACTTTGTGGCTATCTATCCATTTGAATAGAGCAGTATTTTGCTTTATATGAACTGGAAGGTGGTCCCACAGAAGCGGAACACTCATGAATCTTGAAAGATGGGCATGAACTATGGTTCAGTCAGCCTTTCTAAGAAATAACAATGCAACCTTCCTTACTACTCCTTGGTATATGCATTGTGATTCATGCTTTATTATTCTAATAGTGTTGTTGCTCTGTGCTGGTACATTACTGTTTGTCACGGGCATTGCTAGCAGACCTGCCAAGAGAGAGACTACTGTATTTTGTACATTTGCTTGGACATTGTATGACTGAGCAAGACATGTAACATGATGAAAACATTTGGATTACTCCTGAAAAAAAAACAGCTTTCTTACTGGTTTTACCCATTAAAAAAACAGTGACTTTGTAGTATCACAGGTTCATGTTAGACATGATGTTCTTGGCTTCTGAATTATTTCCTGTGGTAATACCTTCTTGCAAACTCATCTACTTCTCTCACAGAAGAGATTTGAAGTCAGTGTTGCTTAGTAAATAAAACTCGATATAAGTGCTGCACTAAAGACTTTAAAACATGTGAGTGTTCTGCAGACATGGGTGTTTATAAACTTGATAAGAATGGAACCAAATGGAAATGAATAGCTATTAGCTCAATATACTATAGTTTACCTTTCCTTGTAGAGTCGTGGCAGCTGCAGCACATCTCTGTTCCTTCATTGGAGGAATCAAAGTCCACTGGTTAGTCTTGGGGTCATACCGTTCTGCTGTTTGAACATAGTTGTAGCTGTCAAATCCCCCCATGATATAAATGAAGTCACTCAGTACAGTCACACTAGCTTGTCTGCGCCTTGAATGCATGGAGGCAACTTGTTGCCATGTCTTTTTTACAGGGTCAAAACATTTCACACTCTTCAAATTTTCCACACCATTAAATCCACCTATGATATACACATAGCCCTTTAGGTACACAGCACTATGGAATGCAAGAGGGCCTTCTTCCCTTATGCTATTCACCCATCTGTCTGCACGAGCATTATATGTTTCAATGGCATTCATTCCAGTAAAATCATAATATCCACCAGTGACAAAGAGGACTCCCTCTGGAAATCTGGGCCTAGTTAGTGGGTTACTGAAATCTTGATCAGAAGGTCCACTCATGTTGAAATCGTATAGGAATTTGAGTGCATCTACAATAACAGGCCTGCACCCAACATCGTCTTTCACATAGTCATTATTTTTGACATTGTCTATGAAATAGTTAGGATTCATTCTTGACAATCTTACCTGAAATGATAAAGAGATAAATAGTTAATAACTTTTCATAAAATGTTTTTATTCTTGAAGATATGCTGCTTCTTTGGCAGATAATTAGCTGATTTACTTGGACTTGAACATTAATTAAACCTGCCTTGAATTCTATCACTGCATACATATAAAATAGCAACATCTGCATCACTAAATGAAGTATTTATCATTCCTGTCACTGTGTTCTGGTGGTCAGACTCATAATAAATCATTGTTTTGTTGCCATCCTTACTCCATACTTCAGCAAATGGACATGCACTGGTGAGGTGCGTTTAATACGGACTGTTATGAAGAGTTTACTAGTCCCTTTTCATAGCCTTCAAATTAAAAGTGCTTGTTTAAAAAAGAGTCATGTGCCTTAATATACTCCCAAAAATTACTAATTGTTTGAAGTTCTGGAATTATTATATATTTACAGTGATTCCTTTAGCCTGTACAGAACTCATACGCAGAGCCCAGTAAAAGTACCTATAGTGGTATCTTTCTGAAGAAAGTCCTTTCATTTAATAGCAAAATATCTTTTTTTAGCCATGTATTCTTGTATGCAGTTATTAAACCTTTCATCAATGCCTTATTTGATTATGCATTTTTTTTCATTCCAGGGTCACTGGGAGCTGAAACTTATGCTGGCATTCAGCTGGTGCAAGGCAGAGAAACTAATTCTGGAAAGGATGCCAGTCTATTGCAAAATGTAAGGCATGCATGCCCACACATACACTCACTAACATACAAACATACGTAAAACCCTACACGTCATTTGAAGGATCACTAGTCTCTCTTGCAACATGTCTTATTTCTCTTCCAACATGTCTTATGGATGTGGGAGGAAACAAGAACATCTGGTGAAAACCCACCCAGACACAGGAAGGATATGCATCACAAAGAAAGTACTTCAGCTAAGAATCAAACAAGAGAAGTTCTTTGAGGTACCAATACTAACTCCTGCACATGTATGCCACTCATTATGTAATAAACCAAGAGAAAATAGATGTTCATAGGTTCATAGGCTTATACCATATCAGTTGCATGTCAGCTATTGTAGGTTCACCAACGTCATAAAAGCCAAATTGTTGAAGATGAGCTAATAGTTCAGAAGATGATATTAGGAGGTAGAGATAATTTGGGATATATAAATAAAATATTTTCAGTTTGGATAATGTCAGATTCAAGGGAAATGGGTTGAAGTTCTAGAAAAGGGAAGAAAAGAAAATCAGAAAAGGAATAGGGAGGACGGAGATGTGATAATGGTAAGCGTAGCGTAATTAGAGGCTTATAGCCAGTGTCTCCAGGAATGACGTCATGTGACATCACCCATTTATTTTATTGAAGTTTGAATCTCGATAGGATTTTACATTGGCTGTTATGTAGCAGAATCTTGTCCCATATGCAAATGAAGTGCTTGGTGATGAATTTGTTGCTGAATCAGGACTTATTTTGCCTTAGAACTGGGTCTTTATAATAGGAGTTAATTAAGATGTTTTTCTTTTTGAGGAAAATGAGATCAGAGCAGGAGTAGGTATAGCTTATAGGTCGTGTAATAGATAACTTCTCAGGAGTCTGTAGGCCACAGAAAACTGGGACAGGGTTTTCAATCTCTCCAGATATAGAATATTCTTTAAAGCCTGGTTGTTTTGGTTATAAAATGCTAAGGTCTTTCTTAATAAGAGAATTATTTAGAGGTATACATGCCAAATGGAATATTGTGTTCTATGAACAGGGCACAATGAGGTGAGTTAGGCCAAATTAAGATCTGGATGAGAACCCACAACAGGTGCAATGAGAGAGGTACAAAGATTTTATTACTATATTAAGGATATATATTTTTTAATTTATTATTTCATATTCAGGTGGGTGGGATGGCCCGTGGACCCTTTTCAGCTTCAACCCAAGCATAATGTTTGTTCAAATAAATGTAAACATACTGGAAAATATTAAGATACAACCAAACACCCTAATACTGCGTGATTTCAACTACCCTGCCATTAACTGGGAAAACTACTTGAGTACCAACCCCTTTGCCCAATGGTTCTTGGAATTCATAAATTCCAACGCTCTGGATCAACTAATCCATAGTCCCACCAGGGGCTCCAATATCCTAGACCTGGTCATTACCAACATGGGAAATCGATGCTCCACACCTATGGTCACCCCCTCATTGGTCAGGTCTGACCATAAGCTAATCACCCTTGACATCCACATCCCACCCCCACCCCCCAGTAAGGAAACCTCTGTAAAAAACTCTCCAAAGCCAACTTCATGCTACCAAAGTCAGAAGTGACAAACTTCATGACACCCATGCAAACAGGAACTGAAAGTTCAACTGCTGAATCCTACACTAAGGCACTGTACGAGCACATCCACTCATGCATGAATCATGCCATCCCCAATAGAACCAAGACACTCTCCTAAAAAAAAAAAAAGGAAGCCAATTCGGTGGTCCCTTGCAATAAACAAACTTTACAACAAAAGGAAGAAACTGTTGCAGAAAAGAGGAAATTCCCAGGATGCAAAAAGCTCCCTTACCAGCCTCAGTAAGAAGCTGAGATCCCTCATAAAATCCTCCAAAGCTAGTTATGAAAATAAAATTGCCAAAGATTCCAAAGGCAACCACAAGGCATTCTGTAGCTATGTCAAGAATCTAAATGGCAATGCTCAGATCTGCTCTGAGCTACAACAGAATGGCATTAAATATACTGATCTCAAGGATATTGCCAATATACTGGCAGATCGATTCAGTGCAAACTTCACCCCCCTCTCACCCCCTAAAGGGCCCATCTCAATACCGAAAGATTGCCAAATTCTGGTAATAATGGCCACACAGGTAAAAAATGCACTCTCCAAAGCTAAGAATACAGTATCCATGGGACCAGATGACATCCCAGGCTGTGTACTACATGAACTACAAAATTAACTGGCATCTCACCTAAGTGTCATGTTTAATCATAGCCTCACCTCAGGCTTCATGTCCACTGAGTGGCACACAGCTACAGTTACCCCACTCCACAAGGGGGGATCCACCTTGGATCCCTGGAACTACCGCCCCATCAGTCTGACGAGCCTGATCTGCAAGGCCATGGAACGTATTATCATGGAACTTATAAACAAAGACATTGGCAACCTTCAAACACTGGTACCCATGCAGTTTGGGTCTGTGAAGGGCCAATCTTATCTCCTGAACCTGATTGACTTCTTTGAATCAGTCTCCAGAGCCGTGACAAGGGTAACGTGGTTCACACAACCTATCTGGACCTCGCCAAGGCTTTCGACACCATCCCCCACTCTGGAATCATAGATAAACTTACTAAGCTGGGCATTAATCACTACCTCACTCAATGGGTTGCCAACTGGCTTACTGATAGAACCCAGACTGTAAAGGTAGCCGACTTCAAATCAAGCTCCAGACAAGTGACAAGTGGAGTACCTCACGGTTCAGTCCTGGGACCGCTCTTGTTTGGCATCTACTTCTCTGAAGTACAGGTCAACACTAAGGGACTCTGGCTAACAAAGTTCACAGATGACTGCAAACTGGGAGCCATTACTGAATCCCCAAATGATGTGGATATTCTACAAAAGGGCCTTACAGAAACAGATGCTTGGTGCCAGAGCCATGGGTTCAAGCTCAATGCCTCTTAAACCTAGTTGATTTCTTTGAAACACTTACCAAAGCCATAGATGAGGGCAGGGTAGTCCACACAGCCTACCTGGACCTCGCAAAATCCTTCGACACAATACCCCACTCGGGCATCATAAATAAGCTTACCAGCTTAAATATCAACCCCTATATCACAAGATGGGTTGCAAACTGGCTCAGAGATAGAACCCACATGGTCAGAATCACAGGTGCCATGTCCGAATCCAAACCAGTTACAAGTGGCATCCCACAGGGCTCAGTTCTGGGACCCCTCTTGTTCGGTATATATTTCTCTGAGGTTCAGGCTAACACGGAGGGATTATGGCTGACAAAGTTCACAGATGACTGCAAACTGGGGGCCATAATCGAATCTCCAGCTGACACAAGCATCCTCTAAAAGGGTTTCACAGAGATGGATGCTTGGTGCCAGAGCCACGGCCTCAAGCTAAATGCTAAAAAGTGCATAGTCATCCCCTTTGGGAAAAACAAGGTGCCCACAAATTACCACATAGGTGGTAATCCATTAAGTACGGAAAAAGTAATTAGAGATTTGGGGACCAACGTAGATAGTAATCTCTCCTTTCATAATCACATTGCCAAAGTGGTTATAAAGACCTTCTATATAGCCCACCTTATCATGAAAGGGTTTTCATCTACATCAAGAGAGGTCATTGTGCCCCTCTACTCGTCACTCATCAGGCCCATAATTGAATACAATGCCCCTTTTGGGATGTACCTTACCCGACACCTGCAGCAACTGGAGAGACCCCAAAAGTACCTCACCAAGAGGATCATGGGCTACAAACAGATGTCCTATGCAGCTCGACTAAAGAAACTCCAGCTCTACTCAGTTGCTTACCGCCTACTCAGAGGCGATCTATGCCTGATGTACAAAGCCATGTCAAACCCAGAATTAATGGACATGCTCCACCTCAAAAAATCCAAGTCCCTTAGAGCTACACGCTCCAGGGACCTAAACCTCAGCACAAAAATAAATAGGACATGCTGGAGGGACAGATTCATTTCCCAGAGGCTCCTCTCACTCTGGAATAGAATTCCAATTCATGTTAGACATAGCCCCTCACTGACCCTCTTCAAGCGAAATCTGGACGCGTGGATGGGAAATCGCAAATAGGTTCATAGGTTTATACTAGGCTAACTGCCCTAGGGCATTTATAGGCCTAGCTCAAAGTTATGTGGCTTACGCCGCCCCTTATGTTAGAAATACTGTGCCCATTAGTTTGTTGTGCATCTGTCCAGTAGTGACACAGAGATGATTCCCGGGGTAAACCTACGATCTCCCATCCACCGGTCAAGATTTCTCTTGAACAGAGCCAGCTAGGTGCTCTGCCTCACATGGACCGGGATTTTATTCCACAGCATGGGGAATCTCTGGGTGATAAATCTATCCCTCCAGCACGTCCTATTTATATCCGTGCTAAGGTTTAAGTCTCTTGCTCTAGTGGTTTTGGTGGATTTGGATTTTTTGAGGTGGAGCATGTCCATTAATTCCGGGTTGGTCATGGCCTTGTATGTCAGGCACAGGTCACCTCTGAGCAGATGGTATGCAACTGAATAGAGTTGGAGTTTCTTCAGTCTGGCAGCATATGGCAGGTTTTGGAGTCCCTTTATCCTTTTGGTGAGGAACTTTTGGGGTCTCTCCAATTGCTGCAGGTGTCGGGTGAGATACATCCCGAATGGGGCATTGTACTCGATCATTGGTCTGATAAGTGAAGAGTACAGGGGAACAATGACCTCACTTGATCTGGATGTGAATCCCTTCATGATCAGGTGGGCAATGTAGAAGGTCTTTCAACCACTTTAGCAACGTGAGCATCAAACGAGAGGCCACTGTCAACCTGGGTCCCCAGGTCCCTGATAACCTCTTCTGTGCTTAGTGGGTTGCCACCTATATGGTAGCTTGGGGTTACCTTGTTTTTCCCGAAGGGTATGACTATACACTTTTTTTGCATTTAACTTCAGGCCATGGCTCTGGCACCAGCTATCAGTTTCCGTGAGACCCCTCTGAAGGATGTCTGTGTCCGATGTACTATCCACTATGGCACCCAGTTTGCAGCCATCCGCAAACTTTGTCAGCCATAGTCCTCCTATGTTTGCCTGTACTTCTGAGAAGTAGATGCCGAACAATAGGGGCCAAGGACTGAGCCCTGTGGGACTCCACTTGTAACCGGCTTGGAGTCTGACATGGCTCCAGCAACTCTAACCCTGTGGGTTCTGTCCTTTAGCCAGTTTGCAACCCATCTTGTGACATATGGGTTTACATTTAAGCTGGTAAGTTTCTCTATAATACCGAGTGGGGTATTGTGTCGAAAGCTTTGCAAGGTCAAGGTAGGCTGTATGGACTGCCTTTCCCTCATCAATGGCCTTGGTGACTGTTTCAAGAAGTCGACCAAGTTCAAAAGGCAAGATCTGCCCTTGACAAAGCCAAACTGGGTTGGGTCCAAGGTCTGCAAGTCCCCTATGTCCTTGTTTATGAGTTCCATTATGATCCTCTCCATAGCTTTGCAGACCAGGCTTGTTAAGCTTATGGGGCGGTAATTACCAGGGTCCGTAGAGGCACCGCCTTTGTGGAGTGGGACCACAGTTGCCGTCGCCACTCCTTGGGCACATATCCTGTGGTGAGGCTAAGATTAAACAGCTGCCTTATGTGCGGGTTTAGTTCTTCATTGAGTTCATGTAGCACACAGCCGGGGACCCCATATGGTCCCATTGATGCTGTGTTTTTAGCTTTAGAGAGAGCAGCTTTCACCTGCGCATTTGAGATGTCTGGGAGGCTACTCTCAGTTGGGATAGTTATATCTCCTTTTGGGGGCGAGAGGGGGGGTGAAGTTTGCGCTGAACCTGTCTGCCAGTATGTTGGCAATGTCTGTGGGTTCAGTGATTTTTGTATCATTTTGGACTAATTCTGAGCATATCTGGGAGTTTCCACCCAGGTTTCTGACATAGCTGAAGAAGGCCTTATGATTGTCTTTTGAATCTATGGCAATTTTTCTCTCAAAGTTGGCCTTGGATGATTTTATGAGGGATCATAGTTTCTTGCTAGTGCTGATCAAATATGCCTTCCCTTTTTGGGATTTTGCTCTATCATGTAATAGCTTTCTCCTCTTATTGTAAAGTTTGTTTATGGCTGGGGTCCACCAGACTGGATGTTTGCCCTTGGTGGAAAGAGTCTTGGTTTTATTTGGGATTGCCTGCTCCATGCAGTCCTGAAAGTGTTCATAGAAGGCATTTGTAAGGGCTTCTGCAGCTTGGGTTGTGGTTTCCATTGGCTCGGGGGCCTTGAAGGATACCACACCTGTCTTGAGTAGTGTGAAGTTTGCTTTAGAGAAGTTCTTCACTGTGGTCTTTTTGTTTGGGGTGGGGGCGGGATGTGGATTTCTAGTGAGATTAGTTTATGATCTGATCTCACCAATGAGGGATATACTTCCGGTGTGGAGCATTTTGTCCCCATGTTCGTGATGATGAGATCTAGTATATTTTCTCCTCTTGTGGGGACAGTGACTAGTTGTTCCATGGCATTTGAATTTATGAACTCCAGGAACCTTTGGGCTAGAAAGTTTGGGCTTGAGTAATGTTCCCAGTCTATATTCGGGTAGTTGAAGTCACCCAATATGATGGTGTTTGGTGATACATTTATACCCTCCAGTGTCTTCAGGAAGGCTGTGTGGGTTTCCTGAGTTTGAGAGGGTGGCCTGTAGCATGCTACAAATTGTAGAGCAGTTTTGCCTATGGTTAATTGCACCTGGATGGTTTCCGATGCTTATGCGTAGCCACCAACCTGGAGGTGTGGGTATCCTTGATGAATATGGATACACCTCCTTTTGTGGTGTGGTCCGAGTTTTGGGGCGGGCATGATATGAGATGAAACCTGATAGTGCGGGGTGCTCTCAGGAGCCTTGAACCAGGTTTCAGTCACAGCACAGACATCGATGTTCTCCATACTGAGAAGGGCCTCGAGTGCATGCATTTTGAGATTTAGACTTCTAGCATTGAGCAGCATTACCCTTAGTTTCTTCACGTTTTTGTTTTCAAGGGTGGTAGGTTTAGAACTTGAGCCTTGCCTAAAAAGGCACTATGGGGTGGCAAGAGCCTTAGCCAATATCCGGAATCCCAGGGTGACAGGTGCAAGCCGTCCCTTCTGAAGCAGCGTGGCTTGTCGAAAGCATGTCATCCCAGGCAGACAGGCACTGGATCCCCTTTGAATGACACCAGAAATTAAGCCAATTGTTAAAGCTGATCATCTTGTCACTATATTGTGGCATCATTCTTGGTGAAGGAAGGATACTGCTCAGGGTCAGGGTCATACCTGCCTGGGCTACATAATCAGAGAGCTCCTCTATGTCTCTTTTCATGTAGTCCAGGGAGGTGCGTCTCAGGTCGTTCACACCAGCATGGACAATGACTGTGTCATACTTGTACTTGCCGTGGAGTGACCTGAGTGCTTGTGTTATGTGGCGGATTTTAGCCTGATAGGCAGCTTACCGTGACCTTCTCCTTGTTCAGCCTGGTGAGTGGGACGTCAGTGTGTCTGACTATGGAGTCACCTATGACAAGTATGTTTGGTGTTGTATTTGGCCTTAAGGGCAGTGACTGCTTTGCACACTGATTTTGTTGTTTATGTGTTGTTTGTGTGGTGTATTGAGTTTGCAGTTGCTTGGGTGTCTGCTTTGGAGGCCTCTGCTGTTTAGGTAAATTTTACTCAGAGCCTCCAAGTATGTCTTAGTGTGTTTATGTGTTTGATTCAGTGGTGTGGTTGAGTTATGTGAGACTGGTATTGTGGTGTGTGTAGTTGCCTTCTCCTCCTGCCTGGTCTTGCCAGTCCTGAGTTGAGAGTGCTCAGCCTCCAGTTTGGCTAAATAGCTGCATCTCTCGCAAGTGTTAGTGTTACGTGGGAGGAGGAGAGGGTTGTCCGTGTACATGAGGCAATTGTAACATTGTCTCAGAATTCCCAGATTCACCAACTGGGCAGGAGAGGATGCCAGCATCTGACCCTTCAACATGCTAGAAAGATTTATGAGTTGGTATGAGACAGAAAAGTAGTGGGCTTAGCAGGGAAGTGGGCACTCCTGGGGGGTTTTTCTAGTGAGAGATTTGTATAATATAGGTGTGCTTGACCTGCAAAGAGAATGCTTATA
Source organism: Protopterus annectens (assembly GCF_019279795.1). NCBI lineage: Eukaryota > Metazoa > Chordata > Ceratodontiformes > Protopteridae > Protopterus > Protopterus annectens. The sequence goes on along the minus strand of NC_056739.1, from coordinate 804,649,560 downwards.
AGACAAGGGATATGCTTATAAGACAAGTGCTGAGCTTTTTGAGAAGAAAAAGCTATTTGGAACAAGTGCTGCACTTTTTAGTGACGGTGTAAACTGTTTAGGTTCATAACAGAGCAGTTCTAAGGGAAAAATTGAAGAACAGACTTTCTGGAGCCAGAAAGAGTTTAACCTTGTTTAACCGGCGCTGCCCGATGCTGCTCTAGTGGCAACTCCGTGCTAAATCGCGCTAAAGCACATTAAAGCATGCTTGATAGCAGGGGCTGGAATGAAGCAGGAATAGACCCAAAACGGACAATAAAACTACAGTTTCAAGTCAGTAACCACCTCTACGGGGGCAGGGAAGCTGCTCAATGTTATTCACTGCCACTGATCAACAGAGAGACTTTCCTTTAGCCCAAGCAAAAATGGCCTCACAGAAACTTTCAAATAGTTCAGGAACAGCAAGCCTGTAACTGAACTTTTTTAACTCTCAGAAAAGTGGGAATAAAGCAAGATTTTTTTTGTTTTTGTTTTTTCAGAGATAGCAGAGGTTCACAAGTAATATCAAGTTATAACAGTGCAGTAAATGACCCCACACAAGAGTGCTAGGTCAAGGACAGAAAATATGCAAGTTTTAAGAAAAAAACGATTTAAAATTAAGTGCAAACAGGAAATTCAGCAAACAGCTTTTGGTTGTGCTCTAAATACAGCTACTAATACAGAAATCAAGTTTAACAAGCCAGCAAATGCTCAAGCTAGGCAGCTATGCAGAAAAACTTAGCAAATAAACAGAGAAAAAAATACTTAAAATCTCAAAAGTGGCTCCCTTCTTCTCTCAGCATTTTTTCCTCCTGGAGGGTGCTTCACCAACAGCCAACAAGCCTGAAAAGATGCCCAAACCACGAGGCAACTAGGTTTTAAGAGAGGAAGATGAAGGAGTTTTGGAAATGACCCCTAGTGGCCAATAAAACTACAGTTTCAAGTCAGTAACCACCTCTACGGGGGCAGGTAAGCTGCTCAATGTTATTCACTGCCACTGATCAGCAGAGAGACTTTCCTTTAGCCCAAGCAAAAATGGCCTCACAGAAACTTTCAAATAGTTCAGGAACAGCAAGCCTGTAACTGAACTTTTTTAACTCTCAGAAAAGTGGGAAAAAAGCAAGATTTTTTTTTTGTTTTTGTTTTTCAGAGATAGCAGAGGTTCACAAGTAATATCAAGCTATAACAGTGCAGTAAATGACCCCACACAAGAGTGCTAGGTCAAGGACAGAAAATATGCAAGTTTTAAGAAAATAACGATTTAAAATTAAGTGCAAACAGGAAATTCAGCAAACAGCTTTTGGTTGTGCTCTAAATACAGCTACTAATACAGAAATCAAGTTTAACAAGCCAGCAAATGCTCAAGCTAGGCAGCTATGCAGAAAAACTTAGCAAATAAACAGAGAAAAAATACTTAAAATCTCAAAAGTGGCTCCCTTCTTCTCTCAGCGTTTTTTCCTCTTGGAGGGTGCTTCACCAACAGCCAACAAGCCTGAAAAGACGCCCACACCTGAGGCAACTAGGTTTTAAGAGAGGAAGATGAAGGAGTTTTGGAAATGACCCTAGTGGCCAATAAAACTACAGTTTCAAGTCAGTAACCACCTCTACGGGGGCAGGAAGCTGCTCAATGTTATTCACTGCCACTGATCAGCAGAGACTTTCCTTTAGCCCAAGCAAAATGGCCTCACAGAAACTTTCAAACAGTTCAGGAACAGCAAGCCTGTAACTGAACTTTTTTAACTCTCAGAAAAGTGGGAAAAAACAAGATTTTTTTTTTGTTTTTGTTTTTTCAGAGATAGCAGAGGTTCACAAGTAATATCAAGTTATAACAGTGCAGTAAATGACCCCACACAAGAGTGCTAGGTCAAGGACAGAAAATATGCAAGTTTTAAGAAAATAACGATTTAAAATTAAGTGCAAACAGGAAATTCAGCAAACAGCTTTTGGCTGTGCTCTAAATACAGCTACTAATACAGAAATCAAGTTTAACAAGCCAGAAAATGCTCAAGCTAGGCAGCTATGCAGAAAAACTTAGCAAATAAACAGAGAAAAAATACTTAAAATCTCAAAAGTGGCTCCCTTCTTCTCTCAGCGTTTTTTCCTCTTGGAGGGTGCTTCACCAACAGCCAACAAGCCTGAAAAGATGCCCAAACCATGAGGCACCTAGGTTTTAAGAGAGGAAGATGAAGGAGTTTTGGAAATGACCCCTAGTGGCCAATAAAACTACAGTTTCAAGTCAGTAACCACCTCTACGGGGGGCAGGGAAGCTGCTCAATGTTATTCACTGCCACTGATCAACAGAGAGACTTTCCTTTAGCCCAAGCAAAAATGGCCTCACAGAAACTTTCAAATAGTTCTGGAACAGCAAGCCTGTAACTGAACTTTTTTAACTCTCAGAAAAGTGGGAAAAAAGCAAGATTTTTTTTGTTTTTGTTTTTTTCAGAGATAGCAGAGGTTCACAAGTAATATCAAGTTATAACAGTGCAGTAAATGACCGCACACAACAGTGCTAGGTCAAGGACAGAAAATATGCAAGTTTTAAGAAAAAAACGATTTAAAATTAAGTGCAAACAGGAAATTCAGCAAACAGCGTTTGGTTGTGCTCTAAATACAGCTACTAATACAGAAATCAAGTTTAACAAGCCAGCAAATGCTCAAGCTAGGCAGCTATGCAGAAAAACTTAGCAAATAAACAGAGAAAAAATACTTAAAATCTCAAAAGTGGCTCCCTTCTTCTCTCATCATTTTTTCCTCTTGGAGGGTGCTTCACCAACAGCCAACAAGCCTGAAAAGACCAAATTCACCCCTGGGATCTCTTATGTGTCCCTGCTAGACAGAGGCACAGTAAACTAATCTTAAAAGGGTACCTTCTGTGACCTACTTTACAGAGGCACAGTAGGCTAATCTAATAGGGAGGCGGAAGCCAAATACACTCTGGCTAGGCTTATAAATGCCCTAGGGCAGATAGCCTAGTATCTACCTATGAACCTATAAGAAATGTATAATAATCCCTTTTGGGAAAAAAACATGTACCCGTGAATTTTCACATAGGTGGCAGTACACTAAATATCAAAAGTGTGATAAGAGACTTAGGGACACAGGTGGACAGTGGTCTCACCTTAGATAACCACATCACCACAAAAGTCAGGAAATCCTTCTATGTGGCAAACCTCACCACTAAGTGCTTTTCATCCAGAAAAAAGGAGGTCATTGTCCCATTGTACTCATCTCTCATTAGACCCATTATAGAATACAACGCCCCGTTTGGTATGTACCTCTCAAGACATCTGCAACAATTGGAAAGGCTGCAGAAATACCTCACTAAAAGAATCGCAGGCCTAAAGCAGATGCCCTATGCTGACCATCTAAAAAAACTCCACCTATACTCTGTCACATATCTTCTACTCAGAGGTGATCTCTGCTTAACATACAAGGCCATGTCAAACCCAGAGCTGTTGAACATGCTAAACTTAAAGAAATCCCAATCCCAATCCCTCAGAGACACACACTCCAGGGATCTATACCTTGTCATCACAATGAACAAAACATGCTGGAGGGATAGTTTCCTGACCCAGAGACTCCCCAGACTCTGGAATAGACTTTCCATACATGTCAAGCAGAGTGCCTCTTTTTCCCTTTTCAAAAGGAACCTTGATGATTGGATGGGAGATAGGAAATTCACCCCGGGGATCACATCAGTCGCCCTGCTAGACAGGGGTCCAGGGAAGTAAATACTGTGGGAAGAAATAGCCAGGGAATTGTTATGGCTAGCCTTGTATAGTCCCTAGGGCCGATAGCCTAGTACCAACCTACAAACCTATATATAATAAATATAATCATCAGAAGACGTACAGAATTTTATGTAAAACTGCAGTTTTAGCATGATGTAAAGGACATATTTAAATATAGCACAATACACTAAAATTCTGAAGAAACATTTGACATCTCGCTGCCTGTGTAAGTTACTAAATCTCATATCACAGTGTTAGTCCTAAGGTGGATTTATTAAATTAGATTTAGTAACTAACTGAACTGCTTGCCAGAACCTTTTCAGCCACAGCCTAGCCCAGAGGCAAGAAAGATAATGCAGGGAAGTATTGGCCACCAAAATGTAGTACAGTAGACATTATGTGGTACTCTGCATGAGCAGTAAGTTTTACTAAAGTTGAATACTATGGTCATTTGGCATGAAGACATGGCCACCAAAATGTAGTACAGTAGACATTATGTGGTACTCTACATGAGCGGTAAGTTTTACTAAAGTTGAATACTATGGTTATTTAGCGTGAGGACATGGCCACCAAAATGTAGTACAGTAGACATTACGTGGTACTCTGCATGAGCGGTAAGTTTTACTAAAGTTGAATACTATGGTTATTTAGCGTGAGGACATGGCCACCAAAATGTAGTACAGTAGACATTACGTGGTACTCTGCATGAGCAGTAAGTTTTACTAAAGTTGAATACTATGGTTATTTAGCGTGAGGACATGGCCACCAAAATGTAGTACAGTAGACATTATGTGGTACTCTGCATGAGCGGTAAGTTTTACTAAAGTTGAATACTATGGTTATTTAGTGTGAGGACATGATTACAGCACCAGTTACTAGTCTGATCAAGGCTTTCTTGGAGTACTAATTACTTGAAGGTGGAGTTTAAGATGATTTCTAGCTTGCAGCTGTTTGTGAATTTATGTAACTAAAGGTCCTAAAATAGAGACTTGAGGGTTCCCCTAGCTGTATTTTGCTTTTTGGAGAAGTCATTTATTCTGATTATGTGTTTTATCTGATAGCCAATTAGCAGTCCAGTGAAGTGCAGAGGTGTTGATGGCTGGATTTGTTAGTGAACTTATAATGTCAGAATAAGGAATGATATCAAAATCTTTGCCCAAGTCTAGATTAACAGTGTGAACAGTAAGCATTTGCCATTTTCTTGTTAATATAAATACAGTTACGCCATTTGTTTTTTCCTGTATAGTATTGTATACAAGAGCAAACATTTTTTTTTGGACTATTAAATGTATCAATGAACACAGTGGCTCCATACTTAATGGCCATTTACTACTGATGTCAGTCATCATTGTCAAAAAAAGAGTAGTGGGAGCTGAGTCAATTAAATAAGTGATTATAAAGATTTACCTTGGGAAGCAACAATGAGAGACATTTCTTTCTGTTGTGGGAGTCAAATGAAATCCATTGCAGAATGGCATTGAAAACAATCTCCTCTTGTTTCACATTTAACTCATCCTTTTCAATTATTTCTCCAAATTCAAAAGTTGAGAGCTGCAAAAACTCTTGAGACACTTTTACCATTTCCTTAAAGTTGCGAAGAATGAAGATGATGGCCTTGCGTTTCAGCTCAGGGCAGTAGTAGCAGTCAGCAAACTTCCAAATTCCAAGGCAGTTTTCTAAGCAGAGCTGGGACTCAAGAAAGTCACAGCAAGCCCTGAGGATGCCAAACACATAGAACTGATCTGCAGCAATTAGAAGTTCCTCCACATTGTCCTCAGTGACATCTACTATCCTGGTATAGGAATAGTTTACAATCATCTTCATTACGACTGGAGAAACACCAGGAATGATATATACTCTCTTCTCTTCTGTGTTCCAGGCAGTGTTGAACAGAGTCCTGAGTAATGCAAGAAATATGATTAATGATTGCTATTCTGCTAAACAAGTAAGGCAAAATAAAACTTCCCACAAAGCCACATGAAAACAAATAATCCAATAAGATTAGCAATTCACTCCCTTATATTTTAGTAAGGGTTTAAGTGAGACAGTGTCATTTAACCCTGGATATGTATCTGTTCTACATCTTCAAATCCATTTATATTGTTCCTCCTCAGTTAAGGTTTTAATAACACCTTCTCTTGTATTCTATTTCATTCTATATAAAACATCAAATTTAAAAAAGTTCACTGTCCACTTTCTTTATATGATTAAACAACGCACTTATTTCATTCTTCCTCCTTATGTCATTTTGGCCAAGTGTGCCTCCAGGTGTTTCTCCAGTTACCTCTTACTGATGCCTCTAGGTGTCAAATATTGCTTGTTCATATTTGCATTAATAATTCCAAAACCATGCTACATACAAGGTATCAAAACAAAATTGTATTGATTTTTTACCTCTGTCTAATACAGCTAAAATGATTTTGAATATTATTTGAATACTATTTATTTGTGTTGTAATAATTTTCATATCCAAATATCTAAACCTCCAGGTAACAGTAACAGAACTGCATAGCCTCACATGAAAGCTCACAGCTGCATGAACAAAATTTTTCTGGCAGTATGAGTCTTACTTGAATGGTTATTGTGATATCATAAGCTGTTTATACAACATTACAAAATTAATATTCACTACCTTTATTTTGGCTTATAAAATCCAGTTTAAAGCATTAAATTGAATGAATACCACTAACGTAAAGATTAATTTATTCTGAATAGCTTGTTATTTACAGTTTTCTAGTAACACTTATGGTTCCAGAGATATGAATATTTGTTTGAACTGTAAGGTGATAATTTCATTTTTTCAAAGGCTCAAGCCAACCCCACTGGGAGTTAAAGGTACACACTCAAAAGAGCTGCACTGAAGTGAATGAGTTGAATCTGATAAATGTTTACAAATATAGGTTCATAGGTTCATAGGTTCATACTAGGCTATCTGCCCGAGGGCATTTATAAGCCTAGCCCATAGTTTTGTGGCTTACGCCACCCCTTTAGTTTGGAGAAACTATGCCCATTATTTTGCTGTGCCTCTGTCGAGCAGTGACACTGAGGTAACCCCTGGGGTGTATCTGCGATCTCCCATCCATTGGTCAAGATTCCTCTTGAACAAGGCCAGCAAGGTGCTCTGCCTCACATAAATCGGGATTTTGTTCCACAGCATAGGGAGTCTTTGGGTGATGAATCTATCCCTCCAGCACGTCCTATTGATAACCGTGTCGAGGTTTAAGTCTCCCACCCTTGTGGCTCTGAGGGATCTAGATTTTTTGAGATGAAGCATGTTCATCAAATCTGGGTTTGACATGGCCTTGTATGTCAGGCATAGGTCACCTCTGAGCAATGCTCTTTCAATTTTCTGTTTTCCCTATATAATAGGCAAGACATACTTTACACAAGGCAATATGTATTATGTGTACACTATCACAGTCAACAAAGACCAACATTATAAATTCAGTCCCTAGCAAAAGCTGCATATAGCTGCCTTTTCTCCCTCCCTCCCTCTCTCTCTCTCTCTCTCTCTCTCTCTATATATATATATATATACTTACAAAAATCCACATTTATAACATGGATAGCTGCCTTTCCTTTGGCTCCACCAAATGGTATGCTGTTCTTTATTTATTTATTTATTTATTATTTAACCTTTGTTTATATGTTTATGACAAAATATCTGTTGTTTTAATGATTTAACTTTTTTATAACCAAATGAAGGTCTATGAGTGATCTTATTATGACATTTTGAACACTGGATAAACTATACCAGTGTTTTTTATTATATCTTGTATTATAATAGATGTGCTGTTATAAGTTATAACATTTCTCATTTCGTGAATTAGTGGTTTTTCTTCAGCAATATCAACATTTCTCTTTGAAAAGTGCTCTGTCTCCTTTCCCCTATGTTTTTATAATCATGTCCTTTCCATGACTTATCTCTTCTTTATTATAACCTTAATGTAAAAAACATAGTAATGTCCTGTATACCATCATCAGACTTCAATATCGTCATGTCAGGAAATTCCAAGCCATTGTTTTATAACCTAAAAAAATCACTGTATTTGTCAATCTACAAAAGTGTTGAATTCTTATATTGTCCCCTGCCATAATATAAGAATATCACCATCAGATTTTTACATTGCACACTTTTAGCTATATAAAACTCTTTTGTAGATTATTTGACAAATATTTTAAAAATTAGTAAAGATGACTACATGCCAGTAACATAAGAGTATGCAGCATGAATTTATGTTTAAAATATTATTAAAAGTTAAATGTTACTTGCTAACAGGTTTAACACAAACAATGAGGTGCTATTTGCACAGTTAGAAGACACAGAAAATGATTTCCTACACTGAGGCTACTATAAAGAAGAGATGCTTTTGATGTATTTATCAGCATATTATCCCCCTGCATCTAAATGGACAATTTCGGGCATGTCTGCAAAATAACTTGACTATCTGTAACGTGTTATCAGTTTAACCATTTTCAAGTCATCTGCACACAGACTATAGAACACAAAAATACACAAACTCTAGCCACCACCTTCTTATTGCCAACTCTCTTATAAGCTGCTTCTATCCTAACAAACTTAAAAGATACTCAAAGAAATAAACTTGCCTCCTGCTACAATAAAATAGTGAAATTTGCCACCAGTCTCCCTCATACGACCCATAATTGTTATAGCTTAAAGCAACTCAACTGGCTTGAATTACACAACTAACTAACATATTCACAACTAACCACAGCACTCATTCAGAAAAATGCCCTGCACTACATAACTTATTGCTGAACTACTGTCCAACAAGGGGCTTCAGCTCTATTAACAAATTCTTATTATAAATAAAATTACAGATCAGTCAAATAATGTTGCAGGAGACTCGCTCTACTCCCAGTACATTTCTAAACTCTGGAATGGTATCCCCACACAAATAAAACTCTCTGACAAACTTAATAGTTTTAAACCATTGCTTAAACAACATCTTAATCAGTCCTGGTCCTGCACATGCTCATCACAAGGTTGAGACTTTGTGTTGACTGTGATACCCTCCAAATACTCTCCTTAAACAGAATACTCTCAAACTCTCACTGAAATGACAGAACAAGTTTTATACATAACTGCTTCCTGTATAGTCCATTAATTTGAACGTGGGCTTTCTCTTTAGCAACATCCACCTCTGTCAAATCTTAGAATGTATAAATGCAACTAGTATTTGTTTATAAATGCAAATGGAAGTTTAACTAATCAGCATTTAACTGGAACTTAGTATAATGCAATGTAAGCAAATGGAGCTTTTCTTCCCAGGCTTCTGCTGAAAATGGGTATTACCCAGTTGGACTTTCCCGGTAAACAAAGACAAATAAATAAATACAATTTAAACAAGTAAGAGCCTGGGACAGGGCCTTCTCGGACATCTTAACTGTAATATTGAATCTCACCTGTTCAATTGTTTTATGATACTTGTCATGTCCTATCCGTAAGTCATGCAGCAATACATTTTATGAGTACATCAATATCTAGTTATTCTAATTTATTGATCAGTGTTTTGTGTATGACCCTGTCAAATGCAGGAGTTATTCCATATAGATTATATCATAGCACACTTTGTCATTTATAGCTGTTATTATATTGTTATAGAACATCATTTTACAGGTAATTTTAAGTCTATTTTCAAAATATGCATGCTGATATATGGTTTCAAGTCCCAACCTTTCCAATTCTGACAATAATTTATCCAACATAACCTTCTCTATTATCTTTCCACAACGTGAAGGTAAACTTATTAGCATGCAATTCGCTTTCTTTAAAAACAGGTTTAACAAGCGCATGCCTCTGATCTTGAGGACTCTCTCCATACTTAAATGACCTGCTGAATAATAGATATAATGGTATTGTTATGTTCATGCAGAAGTGTTCTCAGGTCATTATTACTAATTCTGCCACCTCCAGTCTGTACTTTCTTTGGGTCCAGTTTGCGCAGTTCTTTTTCAATATAAACTAATTTAATTTCGGTATCTGAAGTTACCTGAATGTTACCTGGACAATTTATCACCCCCCCTTTGTGAAGCCAAATTGCTTTGCCTAAAAATTTGTAAATATATCTATAATCTGTTGTGTTTTAGAATAAATTTTACAATCTACACACAGTTTACCAATTGGTATGTCTTCATTCCAACTACATCTTACGTATCTATAAAATGTTTTTGTATTATGCTCAATATTTTTATATAAATTTTCTTTGAATTTTTCTTGCTCTTATAGGATCATAGGATCATATGAAATTACTAGGCTATTAAACCAGAGGTAATTTTAAGCCTAGCAGTTTCAACCCAATATAATACCATAGAGGTACTAGTCAATACTCAAGATTGCATTAAGTGATGACTGCCCATGTCCAGGAGGGTTGTGAGCACTGTCTCCAGTAAGAATTTATGGTGCCCCATCTACTCAGCCATGTTCCTTTTGAACAGTGTCATAGAGGTGCTCTGTTTAATTTTTAACTAGTAGCCTGTTCCAAACACATGGCAGTCACTGGGAGATAAATTTGTCCCTCCAGCATGTCCTATTTAAATTGCAGGCCATATTTACCTGGAATGATAGCCCTAGAACTATTTGATTTACGGATATGCCGTAAGTTCATTAGGTTTGGGTCTTGTGCTGCTCTGTAGGTCAGGTGTAAGTCTCCCCTAAGAAGTCTATATGATACAGAGTATAGTGATAGGAATTTTATTTGGTCCATGTATGGAACATGCTGGAGGCCATTGATCTTATTTGCTAGAAACCTCTAAGGTCTCTCTAATTGCTGTAGATGCTTTGTAGGGTACATACCGAATGGGGCATTATACTCAATTATGGGCCTTATAAGTGTCAAGTATAAGAGGGTTATAACTTCTTTTGCTCTTAAGGTGATGCCTTTACTAATCACGTGAGCTACGTGGAAAGCTTTCCTTGCAACAGTAGACACATGATGGTTGAAGTTAAGGTCGTGGTCAACCTGTGATCCCAGGTCCCTTACCACTACAAGGGTACTTAGGGTATCATTATTGATTTGGTAGTGTGAAGGGACATTGTGCTGAAGGGAATGATGATGCATTTATTTGCATTCATTTTGAGACTGTGACTAATACACCAGTTGTTGATCTGTGTGAGACCATCCTGGAGTATACTGACATTATTTGGGGATTCAATGATTGCACCTAGTTTGTAGTTATCTGCAAACTTGGTCAGCCACAACCCTTTAGTTTTGACCTAAACTTCTGAGAAGTATATACCAAACAGTAGGGGGCCCAGCACTGACTCCTGTGGCACCCTGGTGGCAACAGGTCTGGTGATTAATATGGAGTCAGCCACTTTGATAGTGTGTCCAGTTTGTGAGCCAGTTGGCACATCTTACAATTAAGGGGTTTACATTCAGTTTGCTAAGTTTACCGGTAATCCCCGAATGTGGCATTGTGTCAAAAGACTTTACCAAGTCATCATTTTCTTTTTAATGCTGTGGGACTTGCACTTGTAGGTCCTGGATTTCAGATAAAGAGACAATATCTGCGTATGTACTGTGTGCACATGAAGGTATACAGAATGCACATGTACACACCTGTGTGTGTGTGTGTGTGTGTGTGTGTGTGTGTGTGTGTGTGTGTGTGTGTGTGTGTGTGTGTCTATGTATGTGCTTGTGTGTTTGTGCGTGCATGTGTATCTGTGTATCTGTGTGTCTGTGTGTATGTGTGTGTGTGTGTGTGTGTGTGTGTGTGTGTGTGTGTGTGTGTGTGTGTGTGTGTGTGCGTGTGTATGTGTGTGTGTGTGTGTGTGTGTGTGTGTGTGTGTGTGTGTGTGTGTGTGTGTGTGTGTGTGTGTGTGTGTGTGCATGTGTGTGTGTGCATTTGTGTGTGTGTGTGTGTGTGTGTGTGTGTGTGTGTGTGTGCGCGTGTGTATATATACTTAATATTTGCATACATACACACATTATTCAGACCTAAATCATTGTAGCAGATAATCAAGCATGATAAACTCTTACTTTGATAAAGCCTATATATAAGGAAAAAATGCAGTTGTCCATTTAAAAAATACAGAAAATTTAGTGTATCCTTTTAAAATGTGTGTGATAATATGCTAAAATATAAAATAAGACTTTAAAACAGTACGTATATGAAGAGTTAAGCTGAAAACACTGTTTGCTACTGTCTCACAATATGTTTAATTGTCTGTCCAGCTTGTTTATTTCAGTTTTCAAAGTTAAGGTTCAACCTCTTTTATATTTCTTATACTTTTGTCTCTACTGTTAATCAAGTATCTTGTTCTTATGCATATATCCTCCTAACTTTGTGTGCTTCGATACTGACGTTAAATAGTTTTTGCATTCAGACTTTCTCTTTCAAAACTTGCCACATTCCTTTTTTTAATAAACATCACATATGACATTAACAATCTTACATTTATATACATGAAAAACAAATCACATATGACATTAACAATCTTACATTTATATACATGAAAAACAAACAACAGTAACACCACTTTAGTTGCAGATATTATACATCACAGACACAATTGGAACAACTATAGTTGCAAACATTATACATCAGTCATAATCTATCCAGTCATTGTCAGTTAAGCATTACATGGCTCATCAAATCCTGCCTCTTAAACCTCGTTCCTTCTCTGCATATATTGTTCCCACAATTCCCATTTTTCCTATGTAGTTTTCTCCTTAGTACTGCAGTGGTGGTGCTGCGGTAGCGTTGTCGCCTCACAGTTAGATGTTGCCCGTTCGATTCTCAGTTAGAGCATCTTCTGTGTGGCGACATGTGTGAATGGGTGTTCCTTCGTTGAAGGGTGTGCATTAGGCCCGGCAAGCCAGCACATCAAAATCTACTGCCAAGCATTAGCGGACCGGAGTTCCGCTGTGGCAACCCCTAACCGAGAAAAGCCGAAAGAAACAAACAAAACCTATGTAGTTTTCTCCTTCCCTTTTCTAAAGATCCTAATTCCATTTGTTTTCTCTCAGTTACTATATTTACTACTACTAGTAAAGTTGGTCCTAACTTTGATTTCCATTTTCTAGTAATTGCTTTTTTTGCAGCCGCCTGAGACGCCACAATTAGACTCAGCAAGGCTTTACTATGTCTAGGCAATTCTGATTGTGTATCATAGCTCAAAACAATCATCTCACCAGTCTAATCTGCTCACCCAGCATCTCTGACAAAATGCTCTGCAGAGAATCCCTAAAGTCTGCCAGTTCATTACACTCCCAAAAAATATATTCCCAGCTACCTCTTTCATGCCCATCACATCTCAAACATTTTCTATCCACCTGAGGAAAAATTATTTGGAGTCTATTTGGAGTATAAAAATATCTTAAGTAAACACTTCCAGGCAAAGATCCTAAATCTTCTAGACTTGCTGCATATTAACTTGCTGCATTCCTTCTGCATTTTTTTTCCACACTGAATGCATCACTCCGATTGGTTTAACATAGTGACTGTTTGCTTCCATATAGTCTGGTTTTAATCTTCTTTGCATTGGTTTAGATTTCAGTTTGGCCAAATTAACCTTTAACAGTACTACACTGAGTTTGACTTTTGCTACATTTGCTGAGCAGTCATCATTTTCTTTTTAATGCAGTGGGACTTGGACTTACTTGCAGGTCCTGGATTTCAGACAAGGAGATAATATTTGTGTATGTACTGTGTGCATGTGAAGGTATACAGAATGCAGATGTACATACCTGTGTGTTTGTGTGTGTGTGTGTGTGTGTGTGTGTGTGTGTGTGTGTGTGTGTGTGTGTGTGTGTGTGTGTGTGTGTGTGTGTGTGTGTACTTAATATTTGCATACATACACACATTATTCAGAACTAAAGCATTGTAGCAAATAATCAAGCATGATAAAATATTACTTTGATAAAGCCTATATATATATATATATATATATATATATATATATATATAAATATATATGGAAAAATGCAGTTGTCCATTTAAAAAAATACAAAAAATGTAGTACTTCCAATGCACCCTTTTAAAATTTCTGTGAGAATATGCTAAAAAATATAATAAGACTAACAGTACATATATGAAGAGTTAAGCTGAAAACACCGTTTGCTACTGTTATTAGAGCTGCCTGTGCAGGTTTGATTATCAGGAAGAATTAACTTAATTAAGGAAAGTGAGGCAATACAACAGTCACGAAATAAGAAGATTAATGTCTTCCAAAAATTAAACTAAACGACAACGCTAAAGAACAGGCCAATCATTAACACGGTTTTACACATGGGTGCAAAGATCTTATAGCCATCATTATCTGAGCTTGGGTTTTGGAGGGGTGTTTGACATAATGGTTAAGGAGTTTACCTCAAATCACAAAGCACATGGTTTGATTCTCACCCTTGGTCCTTGTCTGTTTATTAGCTAGACATATAATATTCTGTAGACTGATTGCCTAATATTTACCTATGAACTTTACAAATGTCTTTGGCTGTTCTCATACAATCCTGCTCTAAACATGTTCTCACTTTCTTATGGAGAATCTTACTGACACTGTTTTTCATGCATCAGAGTACAAGTATTTGTACAATAGTCTTAACTACTGCAAACACCAACCTTAATTTATGAGACTCAAAGTGGGGCTTTGTCAGGGGATTTGTAGCCAGCTGTTGGATTAGGAACCTCTACTCTGAGTGAGTAGTATAGCTGTAGAGAAGTTTCATGTCATATTTGAAAGGGAACTAGTCACCTTTTTGTGGGCATACACACAGTTTTATATTTATGGATACGACTATTTGATTGTAAATTAATTTTTGTTGTCTGTTTGGGTCCTAAACTGGATCACTACAGTTTCCTGTCAAAACACTTGTTTGCAAATGTGACAATTTTCACATTAGTCTGCAGAAAATTATGTTAGATCATACTTTCTATGATCTGAAAGCATAAATCTTAAATATAAACCTCCCTAAACATAAGTGAACAGCAATATTACCCTCAGGTTAACTTAACATAGCCTTATACAGGGGTAACCAAGGTGGAAATATTTTTGATGGGAGTGTTCATCAGGGGAAGGGAGGCTAAATCTGCCTTAGCTGAAATAAATGCAAAGAAAATAATCCTTTCTCTAAAAATGTACACAATCAACACATGTCCTCCTACAGCTTGAACAAATGTGCAGCACCTCAGCAGTGCCTGAAACTGTTAACCTACATTAATAATCTATTTTTTTCTGAAAAGTCCTGAGAGCTATATTCTTATTTTTGAGAAGTTCTTTTTCTGTCATAGCTACTGTTGCTTGTGCTGAGTGATTTCAAGCTGTTGCCTTTATGAGTTTTATTTGATTGCTCCCATCAGACATCCCCTTTATATTACTCTGCAGTATCTGCAACCTTTATTTTCCCCATGTTTGACTATTAGCAATACATGTCAGTAGATTAAAAATGTCCTGAAGACAGTTCAAGGTGTAAAGATGCCTACTTCATTACAATTTCATTATCATGTCTGTGTCACGTAGTTAATGGGTGTAAGCACTCAGAAACTAGAGACATAGATAAATAAAATGTAATTTAGAGTTAAAGTTATTTTCATCAGTAAAGTTTCCTTTTTAACTTCAACAAGGTAAACTAAATAGTTTTGTAGTACACAATTTGCCTAAAAAACAGATTCAGAAGCATTTATATATACAGTTGGCAACCACCAAAAAAAAACAGAAGAAAAATGAAAATCTGTTGCAAGTTCACCTTTATGTATTCATGAACATGTATACCCAGTTAGAAAAAAAGATGTTTAATGTCCTGCCTAAGCATTCAATTAATTGTAATAATTTAAAAAATTTAATTTTCTTGTTGTCCATCCTGCTGAGGTTAATTTAAATTAAGGAGTCCAACTCGCAGTTTTTATTAAAATCAGTTGGGTTTACTATGTTCATATATAGTGTATTTTTAGGTTTAGTTAGAGGTAAAATATCCTGTTTTTTATTGTTTTTTTGTTAAAAAGCTTGTACAAATCAATGCTAATGCCACTGCCACGAAATAAATTAGATTGTTTCCATTTTTTTTAAATTTGGCTTTCCTAACTTTCTGTGAATTTGGTTTCATTTCTTATTTGTATTTTGTTGCAAACTGACCTGAAATAGGAACTGCAGGTACGCAGGATGTTTTTGTGAGCTTTGATTTTTATACCACTAACTTTAATAATCACATCATACGGTTTACTCTCCATTCTTGTCTTTGTGCTCAAACGGATCTTTCGAAGCCTTGATATTACTGATGGTACTTTCATATTTAAATCTTCCAGAGAAGTACATATTATGTTTTCTTTGATGGAAAAATAAGCCTATTTAATAATGTATTTATCTTGTTAAAACCAAGTCTATGATTTTCCAAATAATTCTAGAATTGGTATGCATTATTACAGCTTTATTGTATGGTTGTATATTCTAGAACACCTTCACTGGACAGAGTGTGTGATCTAGGACATTGCATACTTTGTGTTATGGCAGACAAAACATGTTTTATTTATTCACTGCTAAAGAGTAGTGGAAGCTAGGTTGAAGGGAGGTGATGATTAGTGATCAGCAGTATGGTTTCATGCCAGGAAAGAGCACTACAGATGCGATGTTTGCTCTGAGAGTGTTGATGGAGAAGTACAGAGAAGGTCAGAAGGAGTTGCATTGTGTCTTTGTGGATTTAGAGAAAGCATATGACAGGGTGCCTAGAGAGGAGTTGTGGTATTGTATGAGGAAGTCGGGAGTCTCAGAGAAGTATGTAAAAGTGGTACAGGATATGTACGAGGGTAGTGTGACAGCGGTGAAGTCTGCGGTTGGAGTGACGGATGCGTTTAAGGTGGAGGTGGGATTACATCAAGGATCACCTCTGAGCCCTTTCTTATTTGCAATGGTGATGGACAGGTTGACAGACGAGATCAGACAGGAGTCCCCGTGGACTATGATGTTTGCAGATGACATTGTGATCTGTAGTGAGAGTAGGGAACAGGTGGGGGAGACCCTGGAAAGGTGGAGATATGCTCTAGAGAGAAGAGGAATGAAGGTCAGCAGGACTAAGACAGAATATATATGTATGAATGAGAGGGAGGATAGAGGAATGGTGAGGATGCAGGGAATAGAGGTGGCAAAGGTGGATGAGTTTAAGTACTTGGGATCAACTGTTCAGAGTAATGGTGAGTGTGGAAGAGAGGTGAAGAAGAGACTACAGGCAGGATGGAGTGGGTGAAGAAGAGTGTCAGGAGTGATTTGTGACAGACGAGTACCAGTAAGAGTGAAAGGGAAGGTCTACAAGAGGGTAGTGAGACCAGCTATGTTATATGGGTTGGAGACAGTGGCATTGACAAAAAGGCAGGAGTCAGAGCTTGACGTGGCAGAGTTGAAGATGTTAAGAGTGCGACGAGGATGGACAGGATTAGGAATAAGCATATTAGAGGGTCATCCAAGGTTGGAAGGTTTGGAGACAAAGCCAGAGAGGCAAGATTACATTGGTTTGGACATGTGCTGAGGAGGGATGCTGAGTATATTGGGAAAAAGATGCTAAGGATGAAGCTGCCAGGTAACAGTAAAAGAGGAAGGCCTAAGATAAGGTTTATGGATGTGGTGAGTGAGGACATGCAAGTGGTTGGTGTGACAGAGCACGATGCAGAGGACATGAAGAAATGGAAACAGGTGATCTGCTGTGGCGACCCCTAACGGGAGCAGCCAAAAGAAGAAGAAGAAGAAGAAGATTTATTCACTGCTAAACAAACTATGCTCTAAAGCAGCATTTTAGCAGATGATTTAAATAGTATTTGTTATCTATGTAATTTGCAATAGTAATTGCAGATTACTTTAACCAGGCCAACTTAAAGACAGTATTACCCATTACCACCAACATGTGAACTTTGCCACGAGAGGGGTAAATACACTGGATAAGGTACATACCACCATTAATCAAGCATATAAAGCAGCACCTTATCCACATCTAGGTAGCTCTGACCGCCTAGTCATCATGCTGGTTCATGCATATAAATCACTACTGAAAACCAGCAAACCAACTAGAAAACAAATAAGGCTATGGCCTGAGAGAGCAGTCTCAGCTCTGCAAGACTGCTGCAAGTGCACAAACTGGTCAGTGTTCAGAGAGGCAGCCATAGACAACCACATTGACCTGGATACATACACAGAATCAATCACGGACTACATCCCAAAATGTGTGGATGATGTAACAACCACCAAGTGCATCACCATATGGGCTAACCAGTGAGGTGTACAAGCCCGTAGCATTCAGGTCAAATGACATTGATGTTCTAAGGGTTGCCAGAGACACTTCATTCTACATGCTTATGCAGATGTATAAAGACAAAATAGAGCTGTTACAGCAGCACAAGGAGTCTGATGTTGATTAGCCATGCGATCGGGCTGCAGTTGCAAGATGGGGTCAGAATAAGGAGGCAATTTGCTGGCAAAAACACAACAGATTGCATAATGACTGGGACAGTGCCATAGCAGTCATGTGACCCCACAATCTCAGCAACATGCATGTAACAGTAACAATGACGTGCATTCACATGTGCAACGATGCTATGAGCACAACTAATAGTCCAACTAATGGCTACACAGCAAACTCCCTACTATTTCCATATTATAAATGGAAAGGAAATTGATGGATAAGGCAGGAAGAAAGGGGAAAGAGGAGGAAAGGGAATACACAGAGGGCAAGGAAAAAGCAGGAAGTTCATGCAGAGTATTTACAAACATATATTTTAGTATAAAAGATGAGTCTAATGTTCTGTGCAAGCATTCAATTAATTGTAATCATTTCAAAAATGCATTCTTATTGTGGCTGCTGTTGAAGTTGATTTGTTATTAAAAGCATGAACATATTAATATCAAAAATGTTTTGCACACCCATTCTCTTAGATATCATAACTTTGATTAAATATGTGTATATTTATTAGTGTATTTATTCATTTTTAACAAGGATTTTTTACCATTGTCATATGGCATGTATCATGCGATTTGAATTATCACAGAACAAGTCTGTTATTTAAGCTGCAAGTTTCATTAATGAGATTTATTTCTGAAGACATCCACATCAGACTGTGGATGGATACACTAATCTTATTGATAAAGAAACCTATTATTTATTCTAAGTTAAAAGGTAATTACTGGACAAATCAGTCTGCAGACTATTACATGCTTAGCCAATAACCAGAAAGTAACCAAATGTAAGAAACAAACCCCATTTCTTGTTTGTGATGTCAACACCTTAATCTTTATGCCAACCCCTGGCAGGCACTGTCCAGTCCTGCCCAGACAGCATGCAGGTAAATACTAGGCTATCAGCCTGCAGACCATTACAGGTCTTGCCAATAACCACAGATCAGAATGAAACTCTGTACCTTGTATCAATAGGTGAAGACCTTAACTATTATGCCAATCTAACCTCCCAGGAAAAAAACATGTGAGTGTGTGTGTGTGTGTGTGTGTGTGTGTGTGTGTGTGTGTGTGTGTGTGTGTGTGTGTGTATGTGTATAGGTTCATAGGTTCATAGGTGTGTACTAGGCTAATGGCCCTGGAGCCTTTACAAGCCTAGTCAATAGAAGTGCCCTGGCATTGTGCTGCCCGATGTTAGTTCCCAGTGCCTCTGTCAAGTAGAGTCACTGGAGTGATCCCCGGGGTAAACTTTCTATTTCCCATCCACTCATCAAGATTTCTCTTGAAGAGGGCCAGTGAGGTGCTCTGCTTGACATGTATGGGAAGTCTATTCCAGAGCATGGGCAGTCTCTGGGTTATGAACCTATCCTTCCAGCATGTTCTGTTGATTGTGGTAATGAGGTTGAGGTCTCTGGAGTGTGTGGTGCGGAGGGATTGGGATTTCTTTAGATGTAGCATTTCTAACAGAGCTGGGTCAGACATGGCTTTGTATGTCAAGCAGAGATAGCCTCTTAGTAGACAATATGAGACAGTGAATAGCTGGAGTTTTTTGAGTCTGTCCATGTAGGACATGTGTTTAAGGCCTAGAATCCTCTTTGTGAGGTACTTTTGCGGCCTTTCCAGCTGTTGCATGTGTCTAGTGAGGTACATGCCAAATGGGGCGTTATACTCAATGATTGGATTAATGAGGGAAGAGTAGAGAGAGATGATGACCTCTTTCTTCCTTGATGCAAAACCCTTGGTAATGAGATGTGCCACATAGAAGGGCTTTCTGACCACAGTGGCAATGTGGTGGTCAAAGGAGAAGTTACTGTCACCCTGTTTCCCCAGATCTCTTATAACGCCTTCAGTGTTCAGTGGGCTCCTATTGATGTGGTAATTAGTGGGAACTGAGGTTTTTCCCAAAGGGGATGACAACGCATTTTTTGGCATTAAGCTTAAGGCCATGATTTCGACACCAGTCATTGGTCTCAGTGAGGCCTTTCTGTAGGATGTCTGCATCACTTAGGGAGTTAATAATGGCTCCCAGCTTGCAGTCATCTGCGAATTTGGTCAGCCAGAGTCCCTCCGTGTTGGCCTGGACTTCTGAGAAGTAGATGCCAAACAGGAAAGGACCCAGGACCGAACTCTGTGGGACTCCACTCGTGGCTGGTCGGCAACCTGACTTGGAGTCTGCTGCTTTCACACCGGTGGGTTCTATCTGTGAGCCAATTTGCAACCCACCTAACGATACAAGGGTTGATGCCTAGTTTGGTGAGTTTATCAATAATTCCTGAGTGGGGAACGGAATTAATGGCCTTGGCCAGATCAAGGTAGGCTATATGAACTGGCTTTCCCTCATCCATAGCTCTGGTGACTGACTCAAATAAGTCAACCAGGTTGAGCAGGCATGATATACCTTTCACAAAACCACTGATGTCTCACTCATATATATATATATATATATATATATATATATATATATATATATATATATATATAAAGGATATTTTCAGATTATTAGAATGTTAACTGGAAGTCAGAATCAAACCATTTACTTTATATCTTTGAAGTAAAGACCTTAATTATTATGCCAACCCTCCATTCCCTATTTATTGTTTTTTGTTGTTGTTTATTGAACAAACAGATGGATACGTGGAAAAGAAGAATGGTATGTGGGTGGTAAAGCAAGACTGCATTTTTTCTACGACAAATGACATTTTTTTTAAATTTTCAAGAAAAGTAGAAGGGGAAATTGGAAAGCAGAATTTGTGAGCAGGAAAGATGATATATGGATGACAGCAGGGGCAGATGCACAAACACAAAAGATGGACAGAGACCAACGGGGAAGTGCTGACACAAATGGGGAGAGGAACACAACAGAGATACACACAAAAACAGAGGAAGACAATTGGCGATAGGAATGATTAGACAACAAATTGTGGCGAGAACTGACACACAGTGAAAATGGTATGTGGAGCAGCCCACCCACCCAGTCAACAAACTGCAAATAAACACTATGACAAGGAATATGCCATGCTGTAGAGTAGTGCACACAATCTGCAGTCAGTCAACTTTGTGACCAACCACTGTTGGCCCACTGGTCAGGACCGTCAGCTGTGTGACTCTGCCAGTCGCATGAGGGCAAGCTCCAGCCTGCCAGTGCAGATGTCCAGCTGCTGGTTCACTGAGGCTATCACTAGGATTTCCACCTCCTCCAGGCTGACTTACAAGGGGACCCACCAGTGATACCCCTCCCCACCAGAAACATATGATCAGAGGGCACTAGGGAGCCTCCAGGTCACCATACCTCTCAACCTCTTAGGGCAAGGAATCTGGACAAAGCCTGACAAAATGGGGGGACAAAGGCCCAAAATAGGGACATATTTTAAATATTGCTCTTATAAACTTAGAAAGTTACTAGAATAACAGGGTTTGCTTTAACATACATTTCCTGAAGGATTTGAACTCTGAAACTCAAATGTATGCCATTATTTAGTGACTTCAATCCTCAAATCATTCTAGTGGTTTGCAAGAAAACCGGAAATTTTATGGGGAGCAGACCAAAAATATGAGCCATAAATCTAGACATTCTGTGAAAATCAGGAGATTTGAGGGGTATGCAGGTCACACTTTGATGGATGACCTACATCATTCTGCAGATACATGGGCCTGAAGACCACTGTATACCCAGTAGGGGATGGCATGGCAGCTGCATTGTGTGGGAGCTGCTGTGTTACTAGACTACATAAAATATGAACATACATGGACAGAAGCCAAGCAACAATGGACAGATAAAAAAGAAAGACAGCAATAAAGAGAAAAACACAAAGTCAAAAACAGTTTTCATTATTCTACTGTGTGCTGCACAATGCAATATAATTCAGTCTTTGGGGGAATAAAATACTGTTAAGCACGCAATAGGAAACGAAAAACAATACATTAAGTAGTACAGCATTATGTGTGTCACAACTAGCAAGATTAAATGTCACTTTACTAGTTAGTTGTGTGCCGGGGGGTTTGAATTGGCATAATGGTTAATGTGTTTAGCTTGCAGACACAAGGTACATGGTTTGATTCTTATCTTTGGGTTGGGAAGCTTGGCTAGGCTTAAAATGGCACATAAGGGCAAATAGCCTAGTACAAATCTATGAACCTATGAACCTATCAGTAGTACACCACCTGTAAACAGTGTGCCAGTAGGGGGCAGTAAAACTGGGCTGACCAGTCCTTGAATTTGAACTGCCTAGCCCATAGAAGCTTGCCAGCAGGTGTCAGTCAAAGCCTACCAAACGTTGCCCTGCATGGCACCATGGAGACCATCTCGAACCAGGAACCAAAATATGACACGACCAATAAGAAAATCCACGGAGTCTGAAGCTCAACACTTTGCATTAGCTGACGATCTCCAAGTAGTTGCTTTAGATCTGTTACTGACAGTGGTTTGTTAGGGCAGGGGCTGAAGTTCGCAATTAAATCCACTCGGCGATCCTGAACAAAAGAACAGAAATCGTGTAGGACAGACGCATGTGGAAAATTACAGTACTGCCCTTTCCTCAGCACTGTAGCAGCTGATTTTTAGAGGTCCAGATTCTAGAATTTGGCCAGATTTTCTTATTTAAAAAGTGTGGACTACTTTGGCCTCCAACAAGTAAAAACAGTTGGGCTGTGATTGAAGAACCATTATCTGTTTCCCAAATCATCCTACCGTTAAGGGGTGTGTCATCTGCCTGAAGTCATTTGATGAAACCTAGGTCAGTTGTGGAGAACCAGTTTTCTCATTTTTGTATTTCAGTTGGTGAACCTTGTGCAATAAAGTACTGTGGTGGTTGAGCTTCAGACTCCGTGGATTTTCTTATTCACCATGGAGACCATGCCATGTATATGCTTCCTTATAAACCGCAGTTAATACACATGAGACCAAAGCCTAGTGATAATAATGTACCATGACATAAGACAGTCACCATGAGGAATCACTTACCAGTCTTTTGGATACATGCCCATGGCAGTCTAGATGTAAATGTCATTGATAGGGATGGTACAATGGCCAGTGTAAGACTAAGGGTTGACAGAATGACCAGGACACTGTGTAGTCATGGCAGGGCAATAGCCATGCATATGACACTGAATAATGCCAACCAATCATATCCAATTTGGAGAATGGTGCATGGAATGGTGTGAGGGTGATGGAAAACTCATTGTCAGTCAAGTCTGCATCACCATGCCACTGGTGGGAATCATTGGCAGTAGGATGGGCTGCAAAGCTGTTCAACCTGCAGTGACAAGGTGTGTGACACATAAAGCAAAGCCAAACTGGAAGCAATTGTGAAAATAATTAGCAGCAATGCAAACAAAGACAATGAAGCAGGTGTTTAACTTGTATGTCTATGGAACCTGCTGCAACATGACTTATATATATATATATATATATATATATATATATATATATATATATATATATATATATATATATATATATATATATATACCCCAGAGCCTAGACTGTCTTGCACACTTTCACTGGCATATCAGTATATCAGTCATTTGTCCACCATTTCACCATGTACTGAAAAGCAGAAAAGAAAAAGAAACATGTGCATGAACCTCACGTACTGCATACAGCTGACCAAGAATGGGCTACATACGTTTAAGCATTTACCAGTCAGGACTGCATACTATAGAACTCTGGCTTCCTCTTTCCAACCTCCTCTTCCCATTGGCTAAGACTGTCATATGTTTAAGTCATTGTAATAAGGCCAACACTGCTCCACAGACCATGTAATGCCAATGACATCACTCACCAGACTGGCAAGGCAGAGACACGCATCTGTCTTGTAGTGGGGGCAGTCATATTTGTTCCCCAGCAGATGCTCCTGGAGGCTTTGAAGCTGATGGCAGAGAAATATTTTGGTCTGCTTCCTAGACTTAGACCATTGAAAGTCCAGGGTCATGTGATAAGTTCTGATCTAAAGGGCAATGGTATGCATTGACCATATACAAAGACAGTGGATGTGTAACTCACTAGACTGAGAACTGGCTATAATGCAGTCCAAAACAGGCTATAATCAGTGACATCCTGATCCTGCAAAAGTTATCTGTAGAATACCACAGGTTCAGTTTTTGTCTCTTTGGTGCATTCATTTCAGAAATACAGGTTGATGATAAATGACTTATCAAGGTTGCTGATGGTTGCAAATTGCGTAGCCTATAATTTAATGTTAAAAAGTGCAGAGTTGTGTCCTTTGGTAAGACAATAGTCCTTATTAAGTAAGGGTAAGGCACTGAAACAGGATCAGGTTAAGCATCTGGATATGTTGACTGCTGATGGCCACCCATTTAATCAACGTAGTCAAACAATTGTGGTGGTGGTATGCGGTAGCATTGTCACCTCACAGTAAGACGTTGTCCTGTTCAATTCTCAGCTAGAGCGTCTTCTGTGTGTAAACATGTGTGAATGGGCGTACCTTCGTTGAAGGTTGGGCGTCAGGGCTAGCAACTCGGCACATAAAATTCTACTGCCAATCATTAGCGGACCGGAGTTCCGCTGTGGCGACCCCTAACCAGGAAAAGCCGAAAGACACAACAACAAAAAAAGTCAAAGAATTGTCCATAAAGGCAAATGAATGACCTGACAGTTAGGTTATTGTTCCCCTCTGCCCACTTATACAGTATAAGTCTCCATTCAGCAGTCTCCTAATCAAGTACTTTTCTCATCTAGGAAGGGTTCAAATAATATTTCCGAATGTGATAATCTAGTGTACATATGAACCCCAGGAAAGTCAATAGTTTCTATGATGTCCCACCACTGGCCCAGTAATCAAGGTGCCTCAATGCTCACCAGTAGCACCAGTGGGGGATGTACATTGGGAGGATGACAGGTGCATACACAGTATTTCCAGATGAAGCTCTCTACATCAAGTGCAATTTCCCTTAAGAGCACACAGAGACCACAGTCAGTCTGGGGCTGGTTTCTTCCTCTTTCTCCAGATCCCTAATAAGACTCCTCACTGGCACAGCTATAGAGATGACATCTTAGCTTAGTGGCCAAGCCAAGACCTCCAGCAATGTCTCTGTACAACCAGTGCTTTGTGTCCTTGCCCAAGTAGCTGACACACACACACACTTTGAGGTTTGATTTACATACATGCACACACACACACACACACACACACACACACACACACACACACACACACACACACACACGGGAAAGGCTGGCTGGCACATGTTTGCAATCTCTGCCCCTTTTGCCCAGATGATAAGGTAGTTATCACTGCCAACAGCCAGCTCCTTATCAGCTATTTTAAGGCCCTTAACAAAGGGTGTCCAGTCTTACTGTGTAACATTACTATCAATGCAAATGGTAGTTTGACCAAGAGCAAGGCTATTAGGAGTGGCCCACAGTGTCACCAAATAAATATGCAACTACTCTCAGAACTTAAATATCTCTAGACAGATTAGCCACAATGAAATGTTTAAATATATTTAATAATAAATAATAAAAGAATAAGACACTACTAAATATACATTTACAGTAATATCAGAGTTCAAAATCGCACAAAATATTTAAAACAACATTGCAGGACAGTCTCAAATAAATAAAGAAAAACATCTAAATTAAGCTTTGCTATATTCCTGACTATATCTAAAAGAATTATATTGTACCCTAGTACACTTACTTAATTAGAGCAGCAAGGCAGATGTGGTGAATTGATCCTCTATCTGATGTTGTCAGGTCAAAGACAGAATACAGAATGCAGAGTCTCTCTCTCTCTCTCTTAGAGACTTCTTAAATTAATATCTCAAATATTTCTTCTGGGATAGCTTCCAGAATTACATAATTTCTTGTCATCTGACTTTAGGCTCTACCTGTGAAAATACATACACAAAGGCTTTCCCTCAGATCTTTGCAGATCCTGGAAGTTATAAAACAATAACACACTTCCAAGACAATACAGAAAACTTATCAGCACAGACATTGTGTCTGATGCTGCACTGAAACTGAAAGATAACATCTTTTTTATGACCTTGGTTATAAAGTAATTTAATTTCAGCTATTTTTCTGAAGTTAACCTCCTGTGTTCCGGTTTCCATTGCTAAAATATATACAGTTAAACACTTTCAATTGTGTATGTCATTTTTGTTCTTTTCCAGTAGGGTACACTGTAGTTATATGTTTAAGCTCAGTACTTTACAAACCCTTTTCAACACACACTTCTGTACCAGCAGTTTGATACATATCTTACACAAATCATTTTGATATTTGCTAATGACATTTAATTATTTACAAAATTCCACATAGCTGGGCTGGCAGTAGCCCCCTTTTCCCAGTTTCGATAATCTATATTATTCAGAAAGCGAGTGTCCTTGCTCCATGATCTTACAGCTGATTCATTCTTTGTTTTCCAGGCTGTGAAGAAACTTCCCTTACGTTTCAAAAGCCTGCGCATCGAATTTTCAAATTAGTAGGAGGAAGCAACAGTACTTGCACAAATAGTTTTTTTTTTTTTTTTTTTGCACAAATAGTTTTAACCTTAAAATAGCCATTAACAGTAAAACTAGGCATAGCAGATTCTTCACAAAGTGACTCCAGCATCTCTGAAATAAACTTCTTCTGACTATAAAACAATGTGGGATTTGATGTATATTTAAGAAACATTTTGATGATTACATGGCTACGTATGTGGTCCAAAGCAACAGAATAGCCTTCAAGTTTTCTGGAAAGTCAATAAGCAGGAAGTTTGTTTCCCAAAGCTATTAAACTTTAAGGAAGCCAGACCCCCTGGCAAGCACTATCCACTCCAGAAGGCATGGCATGCCACAATTCCTAGGACAGATGTAACAGCTCACCAGAAAGAAGTACATTTCACAAAAAGACACAAGTTTGAAAGGGTCAAAGCATGTCATTCTAAGAGAAGACTCAATCTGAAGAGACTGGTGAAAGTGCCCAGATGGTTACATGAGTGAGGTGAGTCCACATCAGGAAGCTCTATGCCTGTTCAGGGTGAGATATAAACGTTTTAACCCCACATCAGGAAGCTTTATGCCTGTTCAGGGTGACATATAAACGTTTTAACCCCACATCAGGAAGCTCTATGCCTGTTCAGGGTGAGATATAAACGTTTTAACCCCACATCAGGAAACTCTATGCCTGTTCAGGGTGAGATATAAACGTTTTAACCCCACATCAGGAAGCTCTATGCCTGTTCAGGGTGAGATATAAACGTTTTAACCCCACATCAGGAAGCTCTATGCCTGTTCAGGGTGAGATATAAATGTTTTAACCCCACATCAGGAAGCTCTATGCCTGTTCAGGGTGAGATATAAACGTTTTAACCCCACATTCAAGGAGAGTTAAAATGATTGAAATATGAGTCGTAGTTGAAGAGAATTTCAGTCCTAAAAAGAGCAAAGAAGGAAGATGAAAAGGGTTCCCAACTCTTAATTACATCCACACTCAAAGATGGGAATAAATGTTCACCACAATCCTGACTAAGGAGAATTCACTGAACAGGATGAATTCAGATAATCCTAGTCTAGTTGTTAAAGCAGACAGAACCAGATATGACATTGCTTTTAGAGTGCAATAAAAATAGTTTCTCCTCATGGTTTTTGTTAGAAAATATATAAAAAACACATATCTGAGGACTTGTGTATGTTAATTTCTCATTTGTGGTGGAAATAATGTATCCGAGCAGATCATGCCATGACTTGGTTTTCATGAGCCAAACTGCAGAAGCTTTGTATTTTAGGGGTATGAAAAAAGGTCCATGCTGTGTGTCTCCAAAGCTCAAAGGCTTCATTGAGAATTTTGACAAGTATGCATTTTTTCTTTTGCAGTTCAGTAAGTTTATCTACTCAATATATTCATTACAATGAGCTAGAAAAAACACTATGTGACTAGATTCTTGAATATATTCTAAAATTGTATATACTTTGTGATACATGGGTTTTGCCCTAATTATTGCATATTTACTGTCATTTACAAGCATACCAATGACATATATTGCAAAACGGACAATGAACAGATATTATTTTCCTTGATCTTAAAAGAGCCTTTCAAACTGACCACATAATGTCCCTGGACAAATTTTTAGCTAATAGTTTTTCTAACAAGCTAACCTTATGTTTTCAAGAGTATCTCTCTAGCAGATTCTTTACAATAAATGGTATTCAGGATAGTTCAGGTACTGGTACTGAGTGCAGAGGGACTTCACAGAAATCTGTCCTCAGCCCTCTCCTTTATTCACTTTTTATTAATGATTGACTCTGGGATCTGCCAAACACCAGTTTTACACAGTATGCGGATGACCTGGTATTATATGACTCGGATGCGTACATTACCAAGATTTCTTCCTCCCCTTCAAAGCTTAGATTGGAACTGTCTAAAATCTCACAAGCCAACAATTAGCATATCTAAGCCCATTGTTATTTTATTTTGAATATAACATAAACTAAAACATAACAACCCGTGCATCATACCTGATAGGCCTCCTTTTGAGAACATCAAATTCTCAAAGATACTTAGAAAACTGTTGATCAGAGTGCACATTTAACTTTCCATACAGAGATGCAGGTTAACAAGGTCCTTAATTCATTAAAGGTTGCATGAAAGATTTCAAATGTATTCACAGAAAAACAATAAGATCCTTTGCCATGAATGTACTTTTAATGATTCTGGAATATGGACATTCTTTGCTAGTTTACTGATTTAAAAAAAAATCCATACTAGTATAAACCACTGAAAATAAGATTCTTTCCTTCCTAACTTTATCCAGCCCTTATGAACATCATTGTACTAACAGAGCTAAGGCCAGTTGACTTACTGTGACAAGGCTACTTTCCTACTAAATACCTTTTTTTAAAACTCCTAAACAGTAGGGACTACCCCCAGCCCCATACCCCTTAACAGTCTATAGGAGACAGTGTAAAGGGATAGGGGTTTTAGTTTATTTGTATAGTTCATGTTGCTTGCACCCTGTATTTTCTTTGTGAGGTCACTCCAGCTGATGTAAGTGCCTAGTTATGTATATGCCAAACTGTACTCAGTTATTGGTGTAATGAGGGCTGAGTACAGCAGGACCATAATTTCCTTGGATCTAGATGCCAAACTTTACTTATAAGTAGTGCAGCAGAAAAGGACTTTTTCACCAGTGTGGACATATGGTGCTCAAAATTCAGGCTACTCTATCTGTGTACCTAGATCTCTCACCTTTGAGTCTACTGTTAGGGGTGTGTTATTGATGTTGTAATATGCAGGGTCTGGACGGATGGATTTGACTTCCCAAAGGGTATGATACTGCATTTTTTCGCATTTAGTTTTAGGCCATGTTTCTGTCATCAACATAGCTCTCAACTTCCTAGCACAAAAAATCTGGACAAAGCCAAAAATAATGGGGGGACAAAGCCCCAAAAATAGGGACAAATTTTAAATATTGCTCTTATAAACTTAGAACATTGCTAGAACAAAAGGTCTTGTGTTCCCATACATTTTCTGAAGGATATGAAGTCTATAACTCAAATAGCTGTCATTTTTTAGTGAATTCAGTTCTCACTGATTTGTCCCAAAAATCCTAAAAAATCACAAATTCTATGAGGAATGGACCAAAAATATGAAACAAAAATCTGGACATTCTATGAATATCTGTGCAATTGAGAGGTATGGGCAGCAATCATTTGTCTGATCTAGACCCTCCTGAAGGATATCTACAACACTGCAGAATTCAGTAATTGTCCTTAGCTTGCGATCACTGGCAAACATTATCATCCAGAGGCCTACAACCTATCTATTAGCTAGTTCTCAACTCAAACTCAATATAACAAAATGAACTTTCACCAAAAAAGACCCCATGCATTTGAAATAATATTCCTGAAGAAATTTGGCAACTCAGTAGCCAGATATTCTTCAAGAAAAATATGAAAACCCACTTCATCAAAGAGAATAAATATACTTGTCTCAACAATCTGCTTCCCACAGTATCTCTCCAGAACATTCATTCCTTTGGCTGCACTTTTCAGTGTGACATGTCACTGATTTTCAGGATTTTTAGCCCAGTTCTTGCTCTCTGAACTTTATTTCACTGTACAACTTGGCTCCAGTACTTAACTAATTTAGTGTTCCTTCTTTATCATATCCCATTTTCTGTCTGCATACATTTCATTATCTCTTATACTTTCTAAAATCTTTCTCAATATTTCCTTGTTTCACTTCTCATACTCACTTTTTTCTTTTCGTTTTTATAAAACCTTTATTAAATTAGCACTTGCGACATAGGCAAACTTACATTTATGTAAAAGAAAACAAACCATATTTACTTCTTCATAGTCACAGACATTATATAACACATATATTATTTTGTCAATTCCTGCCTTTTGTTAAATGCCATTCCTTCTCCAAAACATTTTCTGAATGTATTCTTCCCACACTTTCCATTTTTTCTATTTTATTTGCTCCTGCCCTTTTCTAAAGATCCCACTTCCAGTTCTTTTATCTCTGTCACAATATTCACTGCTTCAAATACAGTTGGTTTAGACTTTGAATTCCATGTTCTACTAATTGCTTTTTTGGCAACCACCAGAACTAAACTTAACAAGACCTCACTATGTCTAGGCAATTCAGATCCTGTATTCCAGCTCAAAAATATATTTCTTTAGTTACACCCATTTACTTACCCAATATTTCAACATAATACTCTGTAGGGAATTTCTAAACTCTGCCAACTCATATTCCCAAAACACATGTTTCCAGTTACCTATTTCTTCCCAATCACACCTCTAACATTTGCCATCTACCTGAGGAAAAATTCTTTGGAGTCTGCTTGAGGTGTAAAAATACCTATGTAAACACTTCCAAGCAAAAATCCTAAATATTCCCAACTTTGTTGCATATTTGGCAACCATACATATGTCCTTCATTGTTTCTTTGTGAATTATACTCACCTTTTTCTTAATGTTTTCTTTGAATATCCAACTAGCTTTTCTCCTTTTTCTTTCTCTGCACAGTTTACATCCCACCTCTTCTCCTGTACTCTGTACTCTCATTTTGCATTAAATTATTTCTACTGTTCTTCAGTTAACTCTTTTCCTGTGCCCTCTTCTCTAGTCTTGCATTACATTATTTTCTTTTAATCTTTTTTCAGTGTTCTGCTCTTTAAATGCCATTTGATGACCACTACCTGTTTTTGGATTTTTAGGTTCATGGGTAGGTACTAGTGTTGCAGTTCATGGGACCATTGAGGAACGTAGCCCATATTCTGAGTTGCACCCTCTCCAGCACCGTCTGGTTAACTGGCCATCTCAAGGCTATATAATACGTGAATGAAGCCTGAGGGAATTAAAGACTGGCTTCTTTCTTGAGAGAGGCAGGATAGTTCAAGAGTTGTGATTCAGGTGTATTTGCTATTGGTTGCTGAGTTCCAAAAGATTTTTTTCAAACCTTTGTACTTCGTCTAAATTGCTGCGGGTATGATCTAGTTCCCGGCCTTTCAATAACAGAGATAAGTGTCTGAAGAATTGTCCCACCCTCCTGCTATTGGCTGTTCAGTTCCAGTAGCTTTTTTGAAACCTTTGCACTTATTTTAAGCTGCTGCTGTTTTGATTCTTTTAAACAGCAGCATTTTATTAAATATCACATTTTCATTTTTTCATACTGTGCATGGTGTACTTGTTATTTTGGCATCAATTACTGATACTGCTATTTTACAATTATTTCTTTATATAAAACTAGACTCTTGTTAGTCACTCAATGTTTGCATTTAACTTTCTATAACTTGCCATTTCATTGTTAAGCATTTAAATCGATATATCACAAACCCCTTTTTTAACTAGACTTGATCTCCAGATTGATGTAACATTGCTTCTTACACAAAAATGCTCAAACACACAGGTTAACTATTTACAATATAACCTTATATCAAGTTTTAAATAGTGACCATAGTGTTTTATTATCACTACATTGCTAATCTTAATAAGTGGGTCAGTAATTTCACACCTTGTACTGCAGTCTACTTTCTTTAAATAGATCTATGTATTAGGTACTTTGTTCTATGTCAATGTTCTTTTCAGTCTCATTTTTCAGGGCAGAATCCCATATCAGGGATTTCTGTTTTTACTCACTAACAGTTCTCAGTTACATTTTTTTAATCTCTGTAACCATCATTTTTATATTTCTCATTTTTTAAACACCTTTATTAAATTAACACTTAAGATGTGGGCAAACATCCATTAACAGAAAAGAAACACACCATATTAATATTTGTCCCATTTGCATCCATAATATACCACATATCTTTACCTTCTTTGTTTAACTATCATTAGTCCAATATTGCAGAAATTGTTGAATTCCTGACATGCCTCTCAACATGTAAGTGCAAGAAATCCGGACAAAGCCAAAGATAATG
This sequence comes from Protopterus annectens, assembly GCF_019279795.1. Classification (NCBI taxonomy): domain Eukaryota; kingdom Metazoa; phylum Chordata; order Ceratodontiformes; family Protopteridae; genus Protopterus; species Protopterus annectens. The sequence goes on along the minus strand of NC_056739.1, from coordinate 804,617,041 downwards.
AGGGGACAAAGGCCTAAAAACAGGGACAAGGCTTAAATATTGCTCTTAAAAACTTAGAAAGTTAATATATTGAAAGGTTTTGCTTTAGCATTTATTTTCTGAAGGATGTGAAGTCTGAAACTCAAATACCTGTTACTGTTTAGTGAAATCAATCCTCAATGATTTGCCATTAAAAAAATTCTGAAGGACAGAACAAAAATAAGAGGCAAATTTCTGGACGTTATGGGAAAATCTGGACAATTAAGAGATATGATTCCTATCTTCTCTTAAACCTCACACCTCCTCCTCCTGAATATTATTCTGCATGTATTGTTATCACAATTTTCCTTTGTTTCTATATAATTTGGTACCTCCCTTTTCTAAAGATTCATCTTCCAGTGCCTTTATCAGTTTTATAATATTCAGTACTTCAAATACAGTTGGTTTAGACTTTGATTTCCATTTTCTAGTAATTGCTTTTTTGGTAGCCACCAGAATTACACATAACAAGGCCTTACTATGTTTAGGCAATTCAAATCCTGTATCCCAGCCCAAAATAATTTCCTTAGTTACAGCCCTTTGCTCATCCAGTATTTCTGAGAGACTGTAGGGAAGTTTTAAAATCTGCCAACTCATTACACTCCCAAAACATATGTTCCCAGTTACCTCTTTCTTCCTCATCACACCTCCATTTACCATCTACTTGTGGAAAATTTCTTTGAAGTCTTCTTGGAGTATCATTCTTACTTGTCTTATTGATGGTTTGTGTTTAGTTTGCCATTTTATAGTTATTGATTTCTTGGCTAATATCAGCAGTAAAGACAGGACATGCTCCCCTGTTTAATGCATATTATTTTACACCAACCCAAGAACATCTATAAACTGAGGTAAGACTTAGCATATTGTTTAATTCATTTTTGTTGTAAAAGCAACTCCAAATATTCCCAGAATATATGTCCCAATAACCTATCATCAAAGTTTGCCTCTTGTTTGTGGGAAAATTAATTTCAACTCATGCAGGGTGTAGAAATAGTTGTGTAAGCATTTCCATGCAAAAATTCTAAACTTCCTCAATTTACTTACATATCTAGGGATAAGACATATTGTCCTCTACTGATCATCTGTAATAGTTCTATTTACTATTTAACCATTCATTCCATGCTATTTTTAATTTTACACTGGATTGTCTTCTCAAACATAACAAGGCCTTTTGTGTTCTATTTATGACTCTTTTTCCTGCACTGCCGTTTCAGATCTGGCCTCAGTTATAAAATCTACTGTTTGTGGTTTAACATATTCACTATTCAGCCTCTGCAGGTGTTCTTCAATTCTATCAGTACACCTGTATATGCAAGTGGATCTTAGTTTAGATACCCCACAGTTTGTCAAGCTTCATATAATTTTATTACCTCATCCCTTGTTTTTATCTGCTCTAGAAATCTCGGTTCCTTGATATTTCATTTCCAAATGTTCATTATGTTTTCTTCTGTATCTTTCTTCTTATTATATGTAACATATCCTGTAGATGGTATTCTATTTATCCATGGTCTATATTCCTTTGAACACATACTGAGCAGTTATGTATATTAAGCTGTGAATAATGATCTTTGTATTCCTTTCCTAAATCTCCCCAAATGCCCGAGTGTGATCCTGCAGTTCCCTCACTAGGCTCAATGCCTGTCATACAGTTTCATTTGGGCATGTATTCTCAGTCCTGAATCAAACCTAATAACCTAAATGGTGTGGCTCTATAGTATGCCTCCTGATTTGGAAGTCCCAAACAATCTTCTTTCTTTGTTAGTGTTAGTGTTTCCCATTTACCATTATACTCTTGTTATCCCCCAAACAGATTTTTGAATTGGACAGCCTCTATTGGATGACTACCTGAAATTCATCATTTGGTGCAGTTTGTGTTTTTTGTGGATCCCCCAAACATATCCTTAAATTCCTTTTTCTTATTCTTACATATCTGATCACTTGGTTGATACACAAGCCTGACTTACATCAACTACCAGCAGGACAAAATACATCTTAGTTGCTCATATCTATAAATAATTCCAATATTTTTATTTTACTCATAATGTTTTCAGTAATTCTTATACATATTTCTTTAGCTGCTTGCTCAACATCCAGTTTCAAACAAATTTTCCCAACCAAGTGTTGGGCCATAATTCATTACTACAGACTTTGTTTTGACTTCATTACTTTGTATCCTACCATACTAGTAAAACATTTCTGTTTATTAAATATAATTGTATAACATGTTCAAGACAGGCAACATAAAATCTTATATTGTCTGAGAAGAGATTGTTTTCTTGTTAGCATTTCACCTTTTATATATAATTCTGTTCAATTGTCTTATATCTCAGGATAATGGTTCTAAATACAAAACAAATATTAATAGTGAAAATGGACACTCCTACATAGTTCCTGTCATAAGAATATGTATATTAGACGGCTTTCCACCACAACTTTACCCTAGCTTGAGCTCCTTTGTAGATATTAAATGTTTATGATGTTTATGTTTCAGGAAACCCAAATGCCTCAAAAGATCCCTTCATAAATTACTTGTCAAATGCTTTTTCTATACCCAAAATGTTAGTATATTATGATTATCTAATATGTCATTTTGAATCATTGGGTTTTGTTAATGTTGTCAAATGCTTGCCTCCCTTCTATTAACACACAGTAATGCAGATCTATTATTCTTGGCAATATCTTTGCCAATCTTTTTTTCATTCATCATTAATTAATGTTCTACCTCCCATTCCTTCCCCATGTCATAGAATCTTTATTTGAAGCAAAATAACACAGTTTCCTATTTGAAAACAAGACAGAATGAATTAATTCCCCCACTCTCTTGTTATATGAAAATATTAATTTTTGTTAAGTACAATTTGAAATATAATACTTATATTTTTCCTTTTAAATTAATCAAATATTATTTTTTCTATAAAATTTACTGGCATTAATGTTTTAAAGTATAATTTAGAATTTAACACACATTTAATTATATATAACATCCCTATCTGTATAAACGTGTATCCATTTAAGCACTGTCCTAACTATGTTCCTAATATATTGTTTTTTATGGAATCTCTCACTTTTTGAAAACTTTCATCTCCTTTCCACTTTCCATAATTGTCTTTAGGAAAACACAAAAGGGTTTCAAATGTAATCTCTCCACTGAAGTGTCTACAGTTTCCATTTCTGCATTTGTTGACTAATTACTTGTTCCTTCTTCCCTTTCTACCTCTTCCAATTCTTGTCTTCTTTTTGCCAGTTCACTTTGTCCCACTAGTTGTGCATGTTTTTAATCCAAGTGTAAAGAAGACTGGAAGCAATAACAACCACTACTGAAAACTAAAACAAAGGAAAAATACAAAACTCAGACCAGCAAGAAGTCTTCTCACCTTAGTAATGCAACTTAACACTTTTGTCCTAATCTCAACATGTATTATTGTCATGTAAGACATGAATAAAATCTAATAAAGCAGTGGTTCAAAGCAAAGAAAGTGGAGGGAAAGAAATGCTTTTAAAAAGTGTGGCATTTAATTTAAGTAACATATTGGTGTAAGTGATGGTTATACAGCGGTGTACAGGAGGAGTAAGTGTACAGGAGGAGTAAGACAAGAAACCACCAGGGAAATAGGTCAAGGTGCCAGCACAGAAGGGGGTCAGATTATGCACTGGATGTGGCAGAGCTTTAACAGACAATTAATAGATAAGCTGAGTGCGAAGTAGGTTGGCTAAAGTTAAGTAAGAAGATGCATGATTATTGTCATGAAGAACAGCTGTAAGGTGTCAGTGTATGGTACATGGTTGGGTAGATGAATATATAGAAGGGATGTGATGTGAAAAAGGATAAAAGAAGAGGGGAGAGAAAAGGCAAGGTAATGAGCCAGGGAATGTTAAATGGGAATAGGAGGGTGTAATAAAAATTAAGAATGATGTTAGGGGGGGAATAGGAAATGGTAAGGAAAGGGGAGAGGAAAGTAAGTGGTTTAGGGAGAAAGGTTTCCTAATACATTCCACTGCTTTATAGTTAGTGATAAAGAACTCATTGTCAATGTTAATAACATCAATCCATGGGAGGTGTAAATACCTATTTAATGTTGTGGCTTCCCTCTCCCTAATGGCATGCCTTGTGAGCTTCATGCTCCTCCACTGCAATCCTTCTCTAATCTCACTAAAATGTCTTCTACTGAGGCTGTACAAAATGACTCCCAAATCTTTACAATGGTAAGAAAATTAAGTCTCAGCAAAATCATGCACATATTCATCTCATGCATAACCTACCATAAAGAGTCGGCAACAATAAGAATTTCAACTGCACACATTTCCAAAAGGAACTTAAATCTTGCAATTGGTCAGTTCTGTAAGAAATGAAACAAAAAAAAATCCACCACATTAGACAAGAAAAACTATTACTGACATATGCAAGAAAAACACCAAAACAAGCCACAAAAATTTTGGGTAGGTATAAACAAACTCCTTAGTCTAGGACAGTCCTCCACTCCTACCCCCTTGGATTCTAACCAAAACTCCCAGCAGAAATTGCCAATGCCTTTAACAGCTTATTTACAACAACCATCCAGAACCTAGCTAACCAATTATCCCCTGGATGCCCATATCCTCCTGCCACTTCACCCTGCTCCCAACTCCCCTTTAACTTCAAGCCGGTTTGCACATTTTTGGTCTGAAAATTACTTTAAAAAATAGCCTACCACCATGTCAGCTGATCTTCTCCCTGCAGAATATCTACAAAAAGCTGCAGATGCCATAGCACACCCCCATTCCTATCCTGATCAATAGAATTATAATTTTACCATCCATTCCCTCTGTCTGGAAGATATCCCATGTTATCCCACTCCATAAAGGGGGCAGCTCTAATGGACTTTCAAACTATAGACCCATAGCTATTCTGTCACCCTTGGGTAAAATTATGGAAAAATGCATCCACAATCAACTCCTGAACTATCTTATTCATAATAATCTTCTAGCCAACACCCAACATGGCTTTAGACCATTTCATAGTACAACCTCAGCCCTCCTCTCCTTCTCTAATGTCATTAACCAACACTGAAACAGTAATAAACTTTCCTCTGCTATCTTTCTCAATCTTTCAAAAGCCTTTGATATGGTAAACCACCAAATACTCATAAACACTTTGAAATCCATCTCTCTAGAGGACCAGGCCATCCAATGGTTTCAATCATATTTCAGTGGTAGACAACAGCCTGTCCTATGGCAGAGCAAACTATCCACCCTTTTACCCATCGCCCTCGGAGTACCCCAAGACTCCATACTAGGTCCACTATTATTTTCCATTTTCATCAATAATTTGTATAAGGTCATCCCAAATGCAACATGCATTGAATATGCGGATGACTCCACTTTAGTATGCTCCGACACGTCACCTACCAAGTTGCAGATTCTGTCCCAAAATACTTTTAACACAGTTGAAAATTGGCTCCTTAACCATCATCTCATGTTAAATACTAATAAACCCAAACTGCTGGCTTTCTCCCCCACTCACATGTCTGCCCCTATAACCTTTACATTAAAATCCAGTAACAGCACCATTATTTCCCCAGATTCCTCAACCAAACTGTTAGGAGTTATAATAGATAATAACCTTAAGTTTGATCTGCATATCAATAAAACTATTAAAACAGTTAAAAAACTTGGCTCACTATATAGAATCAAGCCCTTCCTAATGCCATTAGCCAGAACTGTAATTGCTCTTACACATCTACTCTCCACCCACCTCTGCACTTCCCCTCTATTTATAAACCTCATCAAAACTGACCTTAATAAACTTTCTAGCAGCTACAATCACATTGCTAGATTTGCTACCGATGCAGCCTACAGAACTCATCACTGTCATAACCTAAATCTACTAGGATGGCTTGAATTGCCTAACCTACTTCAGGTTAACCAACTAATAGTTGCACACAAGATCCTGTACCAACCAGATAATACACCCGTACTTAAAAACCTTATCACCCCCTACAGTAACCTTAGCACACTTTGTTCATTTGAAAGACTACTAGTTTAAACTTCTCAAATCCAACAGCACAGCTGATAAATCTCTATTTGCTAACTCTGTTAGCAAAATTTGGAATTCTCTTCCTGCTAATCTTACATCTGAACTCTCTCTACCTCAATTCAAGAAAAGTCTGATTCAGTACTTTAAAAAATGATGGCTATGTCCTTGTTCTAATCCAGACTAACTCTAACCGTCACTCGCGTGCACATGGAGGACTTCTGCCTACACTTTATTGTTTCTTAACATATAAATCCTATGATCTCCTTGGCTCTAGTACCAGGTTAGCCTACTAGGCATTCAATACCCTATCATTCTTAAAAACACTGTCTAGAATTTTTCATCTGACTAAAAATTTAATAATTTGTTTGTGTATCTGTTTTTGTGTTTGTTTACATCTGTGCAAAAATCCTTTTATTTGTGTTTTATTTTGTGTTTTAAACTGTAAAAATGTAACAGTTTGTTGAATGCCTTTTGGAGCTTTTCTCCCCAGGCTTCCACTGAAAATGGACATGTATCCAGTCGGACTATCCCAGTAAACAAATGTAAAATAAATAAATAAATAAGAGTCACCCTGAGCAAAAACATTCCAATTGCATTAGCAACAGGAATGTTTTAGTGTTGAGTGGCTCTATTGTCAGATACACCGATATAGGAATCACAAGGTTCCAGGACCTCGGACATTACAGGGACCCTAAGAACCCTAACTCCTGAACAATATGACTATGACATGGCAGTGGTACATGGGGGAATGAACAATGAGAGACGTAACACCTTGAGGAGCATGCATACAGAGACATGTCAAAACTTTCCACTCATGTTACAAATGCAGGTTAGACACTGCTCCTGAGTGAAATATTCTTCCTTCATCTCAAATAATGCCTACAATAATTGGTTATATAGCTGGTATCATTCCAGGGGGCTTCAGTATGTGTTAGCATGGCACCAGATGCTTGACAGTCCAGCTTGCTATGCTTATGATAGCCTGTACCTCTCATTCCCAAGCTAATTCATAATGGCTAAAGCCTTTGCTGCCCCAGTGTCTTTTTTGTTGTTACTAGGCAGTCCAATCGATGGATACTTTAACATATCTAACATGCCAATCCAAAACTGTATTGTGGTTCTCCTTAATGTCAGTAGTTTAAACAATGCATTCCATGATCCTGAGGCACTCTGCATTTGGAAAACATCCATGTCTGTGTAGTCACTAAGACATGGTTTAAGTGTAAAGACAGTGCTCCCTCTATACCTGAGGTTTGGGCATTTCATGTTTTCAAACCTCATGGCAACTGCGTAGTCAGGAACTTAACAACTTGGGTGGAAAATTCCCACTCTTTTGACCACCATGTGACCTTGGTTGTCTGGAAATCCTTTTATTTAGCACAGCTAATTGCCAAAAGGATATCATCAAGGTCTAAAGAGGTGATTGCTCCCTTTTACTCAGCACTGATCAGTCCAGCTTTCAAGCACAAAGCTCCCTTTCAGATGTATATCTCACAAACATATAAAACAATTAGAAAGATCCCTGTGCTATCAAAACAGGCTGGAAGCTGTATCCTTTTATTCAGTGTCTTATAGACTGTTGAGGGGAGATCTATTGTCTTGTGTACCACACAGTTAGAGACCCAGTTATCCTGGACCTCCTGTATCTCCACAAGTCAAATGGCTCCATCAGTACTGTGACAAGGAACCTAAATCTTCATGGAGAGATAAATCAAACATGGTGAAGGGACAAGTTTACAACCTAGCACTTCCCAAACATCTGGATTAGCCTTCCCCTGCATGTTAAGCAGTGCAATTCACCATCTTCCTTTAAACGTTACTTAGATGACATGATGAGTATCCATACATTTACTTGGAGATTGACTGCTATGGCCTTCCAGGAGAAAGGAGATGCAGCCTGAGGGAAGGTACTGGTAAGGCATAAATGGTCATGAGGCTCAACAGCTTTGGAATGGTAACCATTTGAAATGCCGGGACTCATTAGAATGAGCTCTGTAATGCTGAAACTAAAAAAAACACGATCTTAAGTATTTGAAGTCTGAGATGGCCATTTCTCAGAATAGTCTCTGTTTTTTGAGGTATGACAATTTAGGAGTTGGTATATGTTGTGACAATGTGAGGTATTGTCAGCTATGCCAGAAGAAATAGGGCAGTGAATGTGTAACATATGCCAGCACAGCTAGCTGGAATTTTGTAAAGAATTATATGTCATTTGTATATCAAACTGATTTATACAGATGCTTGTGTTGAAAAGTGTATTTCTAAAGCTCCATGTGTTAAAAATGTACCAACAGTGTATCCTGCTGGACAGAAAAAAGTAATATACATGCATTATTGCAACTGTTTAAATGTATATGTTTCAACAGAGGATACTGTAAGAGAAGGGGTTAATCTCAATCCACCTAACTCTGAAAATAGTTTGAAATTAAATTACCTGGCTTAGGCCATAAAGATTGTATCTTACAGTTCTCAATGCAGCCAGAATAAAAATTATGTATTAGGAAGCTTTCTGCATTGTCTTTGGGGTGAACTAATTGCTACTCTGGAAACATACAGTTTCATTTCACAATAGTTTTATTTATTTATTTATTTATTTTGTTAGTTTAATTTAGTCAGGGAAAGCAGGCAAAGATGTCAGCAGAGGATTATGGCAAGCTAACAAAGAGCCATTTGGTCAAGGTGTATGAAGCCAAAGGATTGGTGTATGCCAACCTGACTAAAGAGGAAATGATCTAAGTCTTAATTGCAGCTGTAGCCCAGACCAGCAACCAGAAGGATAACCAGTCTGGTGATGGAAATTTGCAGTTCTCGGAAACACCACAGTTCACCTTTTCCTCGGAGGACTTAAAAATCTGTCTGGAGTTAAACAGACTTGAACTGCAGGACAAACATTTGGAATTAGAATCTGCAGAGAAACTGAGGTGTTTGGAGGATGAAGAAAAGGAGAAACAGATGGAATTAGAATCAGCAGAGAGACTGTGGCATTTGGAGGCTGAAGAAAATGAGAAGCAGTGTCAACATAAGAGGGAGATGCTGACTCTTCCCCAGAGTCATGGAGGTAATGGGGAAGGGAATAACCAAACCCCAGAAGCAATAAAGGTCAGCAAATTTCTTCCACAATTTACAAAGGGTGATAATTTTGATAGTTTTATTCATATATTTTTTAAGAGTATGTAAACAGTATAATGTTGACCAAGGGCTCTGGGTATGGTTCCTGACCCCCTTACTCCATGATAAAGCTGTAACTGCTGTTTCTAAATTGTCTAATATTGATTGTTTAAACTATGATAAATTAAAGAAATGTTTACTTGAATGTTTTAAGTTAACACCTGAAGCTTACAGAAAAAAGTTTTGTGAGCATACATGCAAGGCAGATGAAAGTGTGTGTTATTATATTGCTGAGTTAAGCACTTATTTTTTTAGGTGGAAGAGTGGGTGTGAGGTCACCACTTTTGAAGGGCTTACAGACCTTTTGATGAGGGAAGAAGCCCTTAACACTTTGCCTGAAGACATGAGAATCTGGTTGGCAGACCGAAAATGTAACTCTGCAGATGAGCTGGGGAAAAACAGGTCTCTACTTAGCAAGCTGGGCATCACTGCATAGGAAATTAATACACAGTGCTGCACATGGATATAAGGGAACCCACAGTGGGCAGCCTTAACCACCCCAACAGAGTCCATCAGTAACAGGGAATGCCACTAGTTCAGGTACACAGCCAGGATCAAGGGTTAAATGTTTTAAATGCAAACAGTGGGCCATGTATCATATAGATGTCCATGGAGGCAAGGTGGGGAACAAAAGGTGGGGGAGTCAGCAATTGAAATAGCAGTATGCCAGTGGTAAGTTGTCTGGAGACAACAGGGGTGCCAAACTATCACCAGAAGTTATATCTTATCTTAGTGAATGGAAAACGGGACACTGCTAAGAGAGACTCAGCCTCTGACATAAACACTGTGAAGTCTGCAGTGCTTAAATACTTGCTTGGGCAGTCTACTCCAATCAGAGCTTTTTTAGACACCCCATTCCAAACGCCTTTGGCCAGGGTTTGCCTTGACTGGGACAATAGAAAAGGAAGCAACCAAGTAGCAAGTAGGTGTGTTTGAATATATCCTTGCAGATGTCTTGATAGGGAATGATTTTGATAATGCAGTACCTTGTTTGTATGCAGTTATGCGCAGTCAGGCTTGGAGACAAGCATGTGGGTCTGGTAGCCTGGGGGAGACCCAGACACACCCCACACCTGAAGCCAGGGCTGGTGAGGTGGTTATTTCAGGGTGGGAGCTACCCTGTAGTAATGAGACTGAAGGTGAGCCATAGCTGCTGGTCGTTACAGATGTTCCCTTGGATGAAATGACTGCAAGGTCATGCTGACAGTGAGGGACCACTGTCAGAGGATCCCAGGTTTTCTGGGGAAAGGGAACTGGGAAGGGTCACAAAGAGTTGAGAGAGGCTCAGCTCTCAGATCCTACACCAAGAGGCTTGATGGAGGTAGCTAGGGAGGCACATGATCCTCAAGGAAAAGGAGAGTCTGTATACTGGAACAAATGGTTACTGTACAGAGAGTGGACCCCTGAGGGAGGGCTAGAGGGTCAGGTAATACAGTAGTTGGTAGTGCCTAGAGCCTACCATCTGGAACTTCTAGCCATAGCCCATAACATTCCATTTGCAAGTCATATGGGCATAAAGCATACCGAGAGACATATTAGGCAGAACTTTTACTGGTCTGGGATTGCAAGGGATGTAATAGGGTACTGCAGGACCTGTGAGCAGTGCCAAAAAGTAGGCAAGGCAGGAGACAAGGTCAGAGCTCCTTTGATGCATTTGCCTGTGATTGAGGAGCAATTTCAGAGGGTAGCTATGGATATTGTGGGGCCTCTGAGTACCCCATTTTCCACAGGGAAGAAGTATATCCTGGTGGTAGTAGATTATGTACTAGATACCCTGAGGTAGTGGCTCTGTCCTCCATCAAGGCAGAGAAGGTGGCAAATGCTTTGTTAGAGGTTTTCAGCAGGGTAGTTTTCCTGAGAGAAATATTGACTGACAGAGCTGCCAATTTCATGTCAGACTTGCTGGCTTGTCTGTCGACGTGCTGTGGGGTGAAGCACCTAAAGACGTCCTCCCTACCAGCCCCAGACTAATGGTCTTGTGGAGAGGTTAAACTCTACACTAAAGACCAAACTATGGTCATTTGCAGACCAGATTAAGAGAGAGTGGGACCAATATTTGCCCCAACTTCTGTTTGCATACAGAGAGATACCCCAGAAATCCACAGGGTTTTCACTCTTTGAGTTGCTGTATGGGCATAGGGTGAGGGGGCCTTTAGATTTGATTCATGATGAGTGGGAGAGCATGTGTGAATCCCACAAGGAGTCTATTGTGACATATGTCCTAAACTTCAGGACAAGGCTTAGGGAGCTCATGGGCTTGGCCCAGGAGAACCTGGCAGGAGCCCAACAGCAGAAAAGGGTCTGGTATGACAGGAATGCTCTAGCCCAAGAGTATGCTGTGGAACAGCAAGTTATATTTCTCACCTAGCACCTAAAGACATCCCCCCTACCAGCCCCAGACTAATGGTCTTGTGGAGAGGTTAAACTCTACACTAAAGACCAAACTATGGTCATTTGCAGACCAGATTAAGAGAGAGTGGGACTAATATTTGCCCCAACTTCTGTTTGCATACAGAGAGATACCCCAGAAATCCACAGGGTTTTCACTCTCTGAGTTGCTGTATGGGCATAGGGTGAGGGGGCCTTTAGATTTGATTCATGATGAGTGGGAGAGCACGTGTGAATCCCACAAGGAGTCTATTGTGGTATATGTCCTAAACTTCAGGACAAGGCTTAGGAAGCTCATGGGCTTGTCCTAGGAGAACCTGTCAGGAGCCCAACAGCAGAAAAAGGTCTGGTATGACAGGAATGCTCTAGCCCAAGAGTATGCTGTGGAATAGCAGGTTATATTTCTCATTCTTCTCAGACACAATAAGCTGCAGGCAGTTTGGGAGGGACCCTTCAAAGTGGTAAGGAAGGTCAGTGATGTTAACTACATGGTAGAACTGCTAGGCAGTAGACAGGGCCACAAATTGTACCATGTTAACATGATGAAGCTTTACCATGGTATGAAGGCCCTTGTGTTAAGTATTTGCAGTAGGAAGCAGGAGGAGTCTGAGGGGGATCTATGGCTACATCGAGCCAGCCAACAAAATGCCAAGTTACTAACGTGGAGCATAGGTTTGCAGGCATATGACAGAACAGTGCAGCACTGTAGTGGGGTCAACAATGCCAATACAGATGGGTTCTCAAGACAGGATATGGGTTAATGTATTCCCAGATAGGGTCATTCTTCTCAAACGTTTCTCAAGGGTCACTTGAAAAATTAGCTTGAGTCTTCAAAGAGGGGAGAGATGTGGCGATGTGAAGGATTGCCAGTTATGCCAAGAGAAGTAAGGCAGTGGATGTGTAACATATAAAATAAAAAAAAAAAATGGTAGAAAAAAACTTTGCACTAAAAACATATACTTTATTAAATAATACAACTGGTAAATGCTTTTGTTAAAAGTGAACTTCTTCAGACCTGGTTGCAATCACAAATACACCCAATGTAAATACTTAATCAAATCACATGACCAGTCAATGCTTTAACACTTTTTTATTCAAGACAACTTTAAAATTTTCTCTGTCATTAATTCCTGGATTTACACATGCATTTAATTTCACCTGCCAGCAGTATTCTTTCCAATTCAAATCATCATCAAGTACTGTTTTTCTGTATCTGTGGTGAATTTATTTATCTATGTTGTTTTAATATGTCTTATGATTGAAACTGTGGTTTTTACTGTAAATAGATATTTAGTATTTTCATGTTATTTTCTTATTTATTATTAAATATATTTAAACTTTTCATTATGGCTGGTCTTTTAGAGAATATTTTAATCTCTGAGAGTACTTATATATATTTGGGGATCTAGGACTAATTACCGACGACATGTTTCAATGAAACTGAAACTGCCGAGCACACTTTTGAGAAAGTGCTTTCACCAAAAAAGCACTTTTGCGAAAGTCTGCTAAAAAAAAAAGATTAAAAAAAAATCAAGGAGTAATCACGTTTACCCTGCACCCCAGTGCCCACCACATCCCCCTATTTTTATATTCTCACTCCAAGATCGCACTACAGCGGAGAAAAGGGAATATTTCCTTATCTCCACTGTGCCGTGATTTCAGCAAAAGCCATTTTCTCATGTTTTTTTCTTGTTTTTAGCTTAGTTTTGTGAAAGTGCTTTTTCAGTGAAAAAGCACTTTCACGAAACTGTGCTTGCCCGTTTCAGTTTCATTGAAACGTGTAGGCGATCATTAGTCCTAGACCCATATTTGCTGGCAGCTATGGCCGCTCCTGAAAGCCATTTGTTTTAATATTAATCTCAGTCAGTATAATTGGGCACCCTTGCAAGACCCTTAGAGTAGCTTGCTTTGGAGTATCTGGTGGTGGTGTAACTACCTTATAGTCCGGGCAGAAGGGGGTATAGCTGGCAAATCTGTGCTAACCTTTCCCAGGTGTGAGTGTGTGTGAAAATAAAATCTCAACGAGTGTGTGTCAGATGCTTTGAGCAGGGGCACAAAGCACTGGTTTCACAGAGATGGTGCTGGCTTTGACACTCAGCTGAGATCTCAACTCTATAGCTGTGCCGGGGGTGTCTTATTGTGGACCTGGAGGGAGACAGATAAAGAAATCCAGACCCTAGACTGACTGTGTGCTCTTAAGGGAAATGGTGCTTGATGCAGAGAGCTACATCTGGTAATACTGGCTGTATCCATTTTTGCACCGAGTGAATGTCTCTCACCAGTGCCAGTGGTGAGGATTTAGACTCCTTGATTACTGGCCCAGAGTGGGGGCGTCACGTATGTAAGTTTGTGAGATGTAATGGGGTGTAGCGGGTCTTGCCCCCTACAAACAACATGTTTAAAGGAGAACAGCAATGTTTGATATTCACTCTTCTGCATTTTCAGTATTTTTTTCAGCATGTCTGCACTCATCAATACACGTACCAGCATTTCAGTAGGGGAGAACTTCGAATTTATAATGCATCATAGCTTAAAGATGTAACCATAAAATTAAGTGTGCAGGCAAGATGTCAGTTTCTGCCATACTAGTATGTGATATATAGTGCATCATAGATTTAAAACCTACCTATATGGTTAAGTGCGCATACTGTACTGTAGCTTGAAGATGTTTCCACAAGACTTCGTGTACATGTGGGATGCAAGTTTCTGTCATGTTAATATGTAACATACAGTGCATCTTACAATAATAAGTCAAAATGTGCATGTGGGATATCAGTAGCCATTGTGTTAGTATGTAAAGTATTGTAGCTTTATGATGTTCCCATAAGTCTAAGTGAGCATGTGAGATGTCAGTTGCTGCCATGTTAGTAAAGACTGTGGGAACATCTAGTCTGACTCCTTGGTATCTGTTCTTTGGCCATCACTCATAAAATAGAACCTACCCAAGATTTCTAAGGTGAGTTGCCCAGTTAAGATTTACATAAGGGGCGTCTCATTTGGGATTGTCTTTTGGAAGAAGGATGATGCTGCTTCCAGTGATGAGATGCATATCTTGTACTGATAATTTTGGTATGTAACTAACTGGGCCCCTGATGAATGGTATGTAAACCTGAATTAATCTGGAGATGGAGTCTTATTGTCCTTTTCCAAAAAACATAGAACATCATGAACTATAACTCCTTCAGTTGTTATTTGCTGTATACAGATCGCAGTAGAGAGGCTTTGAAATGCAAGGTTAAAATAATTTTCTGTGTAAGTGTGGGGGACGGGGTGGTAAATTATAAACTGAAAGTATTCACTGAAGTAGGTCAGATTTGAGACGTTTCTGAACCTCTTAAAAATAAATATGTGACTAAGGTTGAGGTTTAATTGGCAGAAGAATTTCCTTTAAGAATATCTAAAATAACGGAGCGTTCTGCATAACTCTTGTATTATATGAAGATCATGGCCTGGATTCCAAAATAATTGCTGTCATTGTACGTGACCAGTTACACTGAAAGAAAGTATTTTGTAATCTGGTCCCTGGTGTAATTTTGTTTATAGATAGGCCTTACACCAAAGTAAGTCACTTTGATTGACAGCAGGTCTTTTGAAATCAGGGTACAATTAAACTGAGAGCAACTTTTGGAATCTGGCATCCTGCTAATAAAAGCAGCAGATATAATTAAAAGCAGCTAAGGTTCATGAAAAAATGCCAGAGTCACAGAAACCAAAATGATTTGAGGAAGCTCTTCTTAGAATGAAAGCACTCATTAGAATTGTAAAGATGCCTGTGTGTGAAAACTTGATGTAACAACTGTATACATATACAATTGTGTAATTTACTAACATGATTATAGAAGACATACTGATTTCTACTCCATAATGTGCAGAAACCTGCACACCACTTTGCCTTGCATGTGGATAAAAAAAGGTTGTGCACCTTGCTGTCAGTGTTTCACCATTTGCTGACACAAATTTGTATTGATTTTTACGTCTGCTTATTCCCCACACTGTATCTGTTCTATGCACATAGGACTTGCTTCAGTATGACAGCAGTCAGCCTCCAGCCTTCTGCAAACAATGAACACATCTGAAGACAGGCAAAGCAAATTTCTCCATCTCACTGAGAAATTTCAGTTTATAGTTATGGTGAGGTGATTATATGTAAATTAAACAGGTATGGCTGGTTTCCTGTACAGGAGTTTTAAGAAAAGAAAGCCTTTCCTCTGCTGTCTTAAAATTTGTAACTAACAGTCCTTTGAAATAACATCTCCTTTCACTTCCTGTTCCAGTTCATCTTTCCGTTTTTTAGCTAAGAAAATACAGCCCTCTGTACAGGTGACAACTTCCAAGCTGACTATTAGTATGTCGCCATCTTGTGGAAGTTTGTAAATTTCAATATTTCATGTATGTTTAAAGCACTGTGGCATATTATATATGTGTACACTGGTCCTACTGCTTCTGTATTTAAATACAGAAGGAAGCAGCATTTTGATGGGCTGTTGGTGATAGCCATGAATACAACTTCTGTGCACTGCGTTACTAATTCGCCACTGACTTATCATACCTATCATTCTTTAGGGTGGGTCATACTTGCCAGTCACCTCACCGTGGTCTTGCTTTAAACATGAGATGGTCATTGCTATTAAGTATCTTGTCTTTTATTCCCTGGTGTATATCCCTAGATCCAATAAGTCTTCCATAGTAAAGATTTACAAGCAGTAGAAACACCATGGTGATGCTTCTTTCATCTATTATTCTGCTATTCTTTGGGAAAACATGTCAGCCCTCACCTGTTACATCACTTATTCTTCCATAATCTGTTCAATGCTCACATCAAGGACAATTTATTTCTGGCTTTCTAAACATCAGTTCATGATGTTTGCCAGTCTGCCTCCTGTTCCTGTAATTTTTTTCCTACCTTTTCTGTGTATTTTCCCCTTTTGGCTCCAACCCCACCCCATCTCTTTTTTCCTTTTACCTAGCTATCACATACAATTCTTATCTCAGCAAGAACACCCTATCTTCTGTTTCCAGATTTTCTTTTGTTCTCTCTTCTGTCTTTCAGTCTTTTTTCCCATATGTTCACTCCTTCCTTTTCTACACTCTAAAGTTCTTCTCACTCTAATGTTACTTTATGTATTATTTATATGTAGTGCATGTAGTGTAGTGATGTTGTTGTTGTCTTTCGGCTTTTCCCCTATTAGGGGTTGCCACAGCGGAACTCCGGTCCACTAATGATTGGCAGTAGATTTTGACAAACGCAGAGGTGCCAGCTCGACATTCAACCTTCAACGAAGGCATGCCCATTTATGCATATCTTTCGAATGCCCACCCAACCGCGGGGAGGACATGCAGACTCCACACAGAAAGCACTCCCCGCACTCCACCCGAGAATCGAAACGGGAGATCTCAATTCCAGTTGTTCTATTTCTGTTACTGTATTCACTACTTCTAGTATAGTTGTTTTACATTTTGATTTCCATTTTCTAGTAATTGCTTTTTTGGCAGCTACCGTAATTAGACACAGCGAGGCCTTATTATGTCTATGCAATTCTGATTCTGTATCATAGCTCAGAAAAATCACCTCCCTGTCTTTCTATCAACATTTTAAGTGAATAAGAGTAACATTTAAAAAAAGTCCCTGATTTTGCCCTTTTGTTTTATTTTCGGCATTGCCCAGAATACTTGAACAAAGACATTGAGAAGCATGGTCATACGCATTTTCAGCAGAGGCATTGTGTAAATGCTCCTAACTTCTATAGTAGGTATTCTCTGGTACAAATGTTTATTACTTCTGGTTATTTGTCATCTGTGATAATTTTATGTTTGTTTTGGTTGTTTGCCCACTTTTTAACTTCTTATGTATTAATTAAGTTCATTATTCCTGTCTTTTTACCTGTGCTGCCATAATCTTTGATTATCTGGTTTATTTTCTATCTGGAGTTTCGTCTGTTGAGTTTGCATATCTTCATGTCTTCCCTCTCTCCAGTTTTTTTTTTTTTTTTGCTTTCCCTTTGTCTCTGGCAGCTGACCAGTAGTGGATTCTACTACTTCTCTTGTATATCTAGGTCTACCTACCCTCTCCTTGCCTTCCATGAGCTTATCCTACAAGGATTGGAGCTTATGAGATCAAAGCATCCTGACTCCATGTTATACTGCTGCTGGGTATGTTTTCATATTTTTCTTCCCTGCCCTTTGTGCACTCCAATAACGCTCTGTGGGTGGCGAGTGCTGCTGATGTTGCCAAGCCACCCTGCCTAATCTCAGGAAGCACTTTATGGTAGTTTTCCTGACCTCTACCGGGGAAATCTGACTGTGTTGTGTGGCCCGTGCATGCACCCCACCCTTCTCCCCTCTCAGGATGGGGCAGGGCTGTCCTCCCATGCCAGTATCACAGAAGCCTGATCTGCTAATCGGGCCCAAATCACCTGCATTGAAGTCAAGGTGCTATTTATCTATGCCGTGGGTCTGTCTGTTTTTTTCCACATGGGTGGTCACTGGTGTGTTTGATTTCCTCCCTGATTCCAGACACCTGGCAATAGGTGAATTGGCCAAACTGCTTGTAAGTATATGTGCAGTGGAATACGTAGCTTTCCATCAGAGTTGCACTTTTGTTGACAAGTAAGAAAGTCTGTGCAGCTGATCAAAACTCAGCTTGTTAAATGTTACTGGCCTTCTCACCCTGAAATCATGGTACAGTAGGGATCAGGGGATTTGCCCTTACCCTACTGTACTGCGATATGAGAGTCAGTATATATAATTATCAGAGGATGTGGGGGTGCAGGGCAGCTTGTCCCCTGTAAAATAATACTGGTTTAATGTTTTGTTTCGATCCTTTTGCAGACTGATATTTTTTGCTTCAGCCTTTTAAGGTGTCTGATTTACATGTTGATGTTTATGCACATCGATGAATTGTTACGCTCTTTTTTTAATTTTTCCAAATCTTTTGGGTTTCTAATACCATGATGGTAATGGACCCCATTCCTAAATCAAAGTGTAATTAAAGTTCATGAAATTAGTATTGTTTCAGTCTTTGATGTCAGCCAGAAGTGCTTTTCGCAGCACCCGCAATGTGCACAGTAATGACTTCTGCAATTCATATGGAGTTACATGTATTGGTAACATATATAAAAATGATTGTAAATTCTTTCTTAGATCCATTGCTCCTACTACTATTGAGACTGTATGGGTTTCTTTCATCCACATTGCTTTCATTTCTGCCTGTAAATCCTGATATTTTATGACTTTGTGCCTCTCTGTACGCAAGACACTGTAGTCGCTGGGTGTGGCGATTTCAATGATCAATGCTACTTTTGTCTTCTTTTCATGGACCACTATATCCGGTGTTCTAGCATCTATCTTTTGAATTGTTGGTAACGGATGATTCCATGTGATGTAAACTGCATCATTTATTATGATGCTTTGTGGCTTATGTTTCCAGTGTTTTTCAGCCACTTCACTGCCATAATGTTTACACAATCCCCAGTGCAACAATCTTGCCACATTATTATGCCTTTCAGTACACAGTTCTTGTGCCATTAGTATGTTACAACCAGCAATGAGGTGTGCAACTGTTTCCAATTTGGTTTTACAAAACCTACATTTGTCTGTTTCCCCCACGTGTTCAATGGACTTTGTAAACCAAAATGTACGCAGCCCAATATCTTGGGCCACCAATATTAACCTTTCATCTCTTGATCTGAATTCGCCTCTCCTTAACCATTCCTGCATTCATTCCTTATCAACATGAGGTTCTTCCAGAAGTTTTCTATACTTGCAACTATATTTATGCATTTTCCACATTTCTTGCCTTCTCATCTGGTCCTTAACCTTATATTCTTTCTTTTGTTTTTGTCACATTCAGTTGCTGCCTGATTTGTTTATCTACTTCTGGTTTGATTTCCATTCCTGCTTGATGCCGATATGCTTCTGCTAAATTGAGTAGAGAAGTCATCTTAGATTTCTTCTCCTCATGTTTCAAAACTTTCACTACATTTGGGTATTGTGAAGTCAGCAGATATGTGTGGAGTCCCAAGATTGCAGATCTATACATGTAATCAATTTCAAGGAGGCCCACCCCTCCTTTGGAACAGGGAACATATAATCTTGGTATGCACTAATTTTTATAAATCATTTGGTGAGAATGATGCATCCTTCTTGTTTTCCTATCTAATCTATCCAACACAATTTGGAGCCAGTCAGTCACTCCAAAGCTGTAAGTTAGGACAGGAAGAGTAAATTGGTTTATAGCTTGGGCTTTATTAATAGATGTCAATGCTGTTCTCAGGATTAATTTAAGTCTTCTAAAGTATTCCCTACTAAGTTTTATTCACATTTGTTCATGTTTTATAGTTGATCCTTCATCAATGCACAAAAGTGTATACACTCCCTCTTGCTCTGTCCCAGACTGATGTTTTCCTGGTGTTGCAGTTTTCCTGCTTTAAGGATTGCTTTTGCACATTTATCAAGAACAAATGACATTCTTGTATCATCTGAAAAAGTTATGACAACTTTTAGTTGTGCTTTTAGTTCCCATCTGATGAACTATACAGTTTTAAATCATTGACAAAGAGAAGATGAGAAGTCTTTACACTTTGTTGTTTTCTTGAGCCAAATTCTACCCATGACCTAAGCTGTTAAGTAGACAGCTTAATGTGTTAAGGGCGAGACAGAATAGCAGCAGAGACAAAGAGTCACCCTGCAATATCCCCCTTTAAAATTCTATCCCTGGGATAATAATTTGTCCTTTATCATGGCTTAGCTGCAAAGTGGTTTGCCACTGTTTCATTTTTGCTGTAATGTAATTGATCAGTGTAGGGTATATCTTATACATTTATAGGCACTCTTTTATCCATGAATGTGGGATACTATCAGATGCTTTTTTGTAGTCAATCCATGCCATACTTAGATTCTTCCCCTTTTTACAGTTCTTCACTATGACTTTATTTAACAACAAATGATCATTTGTTCCATATGACTTTCTTTTATTGCCCTTTTGTTCTACTGCAATAATTGAGTTTTCTTCTAAATGACTATAAGCCGTGTATAGTTTATAAGTCATTGGAGGGCAATATTTTGGTCTATAATTTTTAGGGTGGCCTGCAGGTTTACTCTTAAGTAGAAGCATTTGTTTTTCTTGTTGTTAGCCAGGTTGGTGTCTGTTCGGGGTGCGCATATAAATAGTTCTTACTCATGGATAAATCCTCGTTCAAAGATGTTAATACTTTTAGCCAAAAGTTAGCTACTGCATCTTGGCCTGGGGTTTTCCAGTTACATGCTTTTCTTAACTTTGTTTCAATCTCTCTGGCTGTTACTTCATCCCATTTCATATCCTGTACCTTTAAACTTCTTATTCTTTCTTTTACTTCTTCTATCCATTTATCAACTTTTTCATGTTCCACAGGATCTTCATAGATACTTCTCCAAAATGTGTCTATTTCTTCTTTTTTTGGCAGTCTTTCAATTCCTTTTACCTTGTTTCCCAATTCTCTATAAAACATTTTTGAATCATCAGTAAATTCCTTAATTTGTACTTTTCCTTTATATTTATCTGTGTATCTTCTAAGTTTTTCTGCCTGTGCTGAGCTTTTTAGTTTGTTATTTGCAAAAGTGCATGATAGATCCTGGTCTGTTATAATACTGCACATTGCTTTTAGCACATCTATCTTTCTTAGTATTTTTGTTGATCTGTTCCCTCTTCCATATTTTTCTAACAGTGATACTTCTTGTCTTAATTGCTTTATAGTTTTCTCTATTCGATACTTCCATGATGGTATTCGATTCCTCCCCTTCCTTTTCCTCACTAGCCTTTGTTCTTGTGGTAGAACTTTATTAGTTATTAATTTAGCTGCACAGTAATATATCCTGTTTACTTAAATTATATCGCATGGATCTCTAGGGGCAGTTCTAATTACTGTGTTCATTTGTTTTATCAAACTTCTGACTTTTTGGGTTTTATTCACCTTCTGCACTCTTTTTCTTTCATTGATCTTAATATGTCTATCTATGTCTATTAAATCAAGCAACTCTTCTCTTAGCTCATTTTCTTCTAAACTGAGGGCACATTTTTTTGTTTGTTTTCAATTTCTAGCATACATTCTATAGAAAGTTCTATAGTATCTTCCTGTGGCACATTCTTTTCAATTTCATCCTGTGTCATCCATTGCTCTGTCATATGAGAACTCACTGGCCTATCACTCCTCAACACTGACTTCATCAGGGTTTCCACAGTTTCCTGTTCCTTTCCTTGCTGTCTAGCTTCAAGTAAACATTTATACTTTTCTATTTTTCCTCTTTGTCTTCATATTTTTTGTATTGTAAAGTTTTCCATGTCCAGATTCCTTTGCCTGTATTTCTCTTCAAATATCTTTGTTGCTGCTGTTTTTGTATTGGTTAGTTTTGGTTTCTCCTTTGCATAGATATTACACCATATTAAATCTCTTTTTCTTTCCCATGTTCATGTTTCTTCTTCAGATGTGTCCTGATCTTCCAGTTTCTCCTTACTTTGGGGACTCACTCCATCATGCTGTGATGTAACCTGTGTTAGACCTTCTACGCCAAATCCTTCACTTCACAGGCACTCCATAATTTCAACTTCTATTTTTTTTAACTTCTACTTTACTAATCTTCTTTTCTGCATTCCAATTTTGTGATATTATTTTATTATTGTTAGGCTCGTGTGTGTGTGTGTGTGTGTGTGTGTGTGTGTGTGTGTGTGTGTGTGTGTGTGTGTGTGTGTGTGTGTGTGAACACATTTAATAAGCACAGCACACACACACACACACACACACAAAACACACAAACACACACAGAGCAGAAAGCACATCTATTAAACAGACTTATTCTAAGGTTGTTGTGAAAACACTGCCTCAGACTTCCAGACTATGGACTAAGCAACCTCAAACATTAGTTCACAAAGCTACACACCCATCTTCACCCTGAACTCCCACAGCCAGTGCACATACCTTGAAGAGTATGTGCAATCACCTAATAGTGTTTTAGAGTGCGCTAAATGTTTTATATATATATATATATATATATATATATATATATATATATATATTTATTGGTTGTTTATTTGAAAGATTTTATTCTGATGATGTCTACAGTAGCCTACTTACTTTCTAACATAAGCTTTCTATAATTCCTTAGCCTTCTAATGTCCCTTCTCTCTATTTTTGCATACATTATGTGACATTTGTACTAGGAACTCCTTTCTATCTTCTGTATAATGTATTCAACTTTATTGCTTGCTTTATATTTGCTTATTTTCTTCTTTTATTGTATCCACAAACTGTATTCGTGTCTTTGTCTTTGTAACCTATGATGATTTGTAATTCTGTTTAAATTGTACTGTGGAGCTTTTCTTCCCAGGCCTCTACTGAAAATGGACTTGTACTCAGTTGGACTTTCCTGATAAATAAATGTCAAATAAATAAAATAATTAAATAAAATAAATACAGTGTGTGCGAAAGTGCTACATTTTACTATTAAACTTGATGTGTGCTCATATCACAGACTCTTGCCTGGGATTTATACCTTGAAGAGTTGTAAAGGTGCAGACATCAGGTCCTTAGGGCCCACTGAGAGTGCATCTGCACACAGCAATTTTTTAATAATAAGTGACTCTATACAGACACTACCCTTGTCAGGCTGGATAAGAATAGAGTGACAGTTGTCTTTCTAGAGGCAGGATCTTGGACATAACAAGAGCTCTTAGAATCTTCTATTACAAATATGATTATGACCTGATAGTGGTCCATGTGGTGGTGAATGACTTTAGGTGCTCTGCCCTGAGGGACATGCAAAAGGATATGACTGAACTTGCTGTGAAGTCTGGTAGAGAAGGGTGAAGGCTGCCAGCCTAGCCAGATAGAATTGCGCAGATAATTCTATCATTTGTAAATATGAATGTAAACTACATGCTTGTTGTCTTAAATGTAAAGAAATACTGTTACATGTGGAACTGGAAATAAATGTGACAACAGTGCACTCTACTGACCAAAGTAAAGCATGTGTTGACCCTTTGAAGTAAACATTGGTGCCGAAAAGTCTAGATGAAGAAAGTATTTCTGTTGTTTTAACCAAGTGCTAAATTGCTAGATTTAAACATGCAAATGTATTTTTATTGCTCTGTTCCTGACCAGCTGCAAGATAACAAAAGGGAGATGTTAAGAATGTAAATGCGTTTAATGTGTAGCCTGGGAACACCGGGAAAGTATAAAGAAATGATGTAATGTTTATCAGAACTGCAGTTTCAATTTAAACAGAGAGAATCAGAAGGCATTAAGCATTTTTGTCTTGATCATCCAACTCACAGCACTTTGCCTGTTTTCTTTATGTAAGTTATCTTAGACTTGTGTTTTCTTTTAGTGATAGCTAGAAGCTGGAAAGATTAGACTAAGTGTTTTTCTTTGATGTCAGAACTGTACTACTGAATTATTTTAAGTATTTCTGTGTGATCTCTGAACACTTGACTAGCACTGACTGTGTAGTAGAAAGTATTGTCTTGTGGTTTTAATTATTTATTATTAAATATTTTAAAACCTTTTAACTGTGGCTGGTTTGTGTAGAGATCATTTAAGCTCTAGAGTACATTGCATATTTGTAGAGTTTACTGACCAAGTCACTCTAATAAGCCTTGAGACTGTTTAGTCATACTACCAATTGGATAATAATATTGCACAGTAATAATTGGACACCCTTTTAAGGGCCTTTGAGTAGCTGATAATTATTAGCTGGGTGGTGGCAGGGTACTACCGTATAGTCTGGGTAAAAGGGGCACAGCTGGAGAACCTGTGCCAGCCTCCTCCAGAAGTGTCTGTGTGGTTGTATAAACTCTTATATCAAAGTGTGTGTGTGTCAGCTACTTGGGCAGGGACACAAGCAGTGGTTGGACAGAGAGGGTGCTGGAGATTTTAACTTGCCCAGCTAGGCTGAGATCTGGACCCTATAGCTGTGCCAGTTGGGCGCCTTATTGGGGACCTGGAGAGCAAGGGAGCGACCAGCCTCAGACTGACTGTGATCTCTGTGTGCTCTTAAGGGAAATTGCACTTTACTGTGTGTATTTGTTATCATTTCCTCATATATGAAATGCCCTGTCTGATGTTAGTGGTGAGGATTTAGGCTCCTTGATTGCTGGGCCAGGGCACGGGCATCACACTTGCTATGAATGTGTGCCCAAGGCAGAAAAGACATTGGTCTTGAGTGGTATTTTGCCATCATCCAGAATGTTGCCAAGATTCAAAGACAGGATAACTGGCTTTAATAATTGGCTATATAACTTGGGCCATTGTAAGGGATCCAGTCTATGTCATCTTGGGATGAGATGGCTGGCAATCTTTCCTGTTTTTCCAGGGAGTGCCTGCACCTCTTTTTCCAAGGCTTTCACATTGTGAGTAAAGCTATTTGCTGCCTGCATAGTGCCTTTTTAGGCTGTATCTTTCTGCTGGCCATTCTAAGCTAATAAGTTCTAATTTGGAACATATCAAAGTGGCTTTACTTAATGCCAAGAGTCTAAACAAAACATTATTTAACTTGAGGCTTTCCTGCAACTTGAACATATTCATAACATGTTTAGTTACAGAAATGTTGTTTTAAAATAATGAAAGCACTCCTTCCATTCCTGGGTTTAGTGCTTGTCATGTTTTTAGACCTACTGGCAGTTGTGGGGAGTATCTATATTTGTCAAGGATAGCATCATATCATTACAGATTCTGCAGGACACCAAATCACCTAATCAAGATAAACTAACAATACATAGCTAGTTAACTATAGAACATCATCTCTGCCCCCTCCCCCTTCTGAGCAAGAGAAATATCTTAACACCTTAGTTGAAATCCTGATTAAGTGCAACACTTTACTGTTGGGAACGTCAACGCTCCATTAATAAGCTGGCCGACCTGCACTGCCATTGGCTGGCATGCCCAGCACGTCCTTGACATTATAAATGCTGACTCCCTCATACAATTAGTAAACCATTTACAGTAAGCCCCAGTACTCTTATCCTTTCCTCACAAATATGGCCACTTCTTGCACAACTCCATATGTATCATCTTCCCTTGTTAAATCTGACCATAAGTCAGTCATCTTTTCCTTTAATACTGGTGGTACTTCTGCTGCAAATATATCTGTATTTAGGGGTTTCTCAAAAGCAAGCCTATCAAAATATTCCGCTGTAATCTGCCTTCAATGGTTTCCATTACAAAAGTTGTTGCGTATGCCTCTTGACTTCTGCTCCTACTTAAATAGTTGTATTGATAACACAGTCCCTGTCGGCCTCAAATTTAATAAAAAAATAAAAAAAAACACCTATGGTGGAATAGCCATATAAATAAATTATACAGGAAGAGAAAAAATACTTAATGCTTTCAAGGGGTCTCATTCTTAAGAGCAGTTTTAAATAACTTAGTAAGAGCTAAAGAGAGTCATTAGGAAATTCAGAACTGAATGTGAACTTAAAATAGCCACTAAAACCAAAAATGACTTCAAAGCTTTTTTTAACTATGTCAGGAAGTTAGAAACTAACACCCAGCAATGTTTGGTGCTAGTCCACAATAATACTGCCCATGCTGACCCATATGAAATAGCTAATATCCTAGCTGACAGATTTAATGCAAATGATACTGCACTCACAATTATCACTATTCGTCATGTTCCACAGTCATAGCCACCTCATTTTACTAGCATGGAACAAGTTCTGTCAGCCCTCCCAAAAGCTAAGAATGTCTCATCCATGGGCCCAAATAACATACCAGGTTATCTGAAACAGGCACAGTCAAGCAAATAGATGACCATTAAGGACGAAAATTCGGTTGAATTACTTAACTGTTAATGTGCATTTATGTGGTTTTAATAGAGTGCTGTCCATATATTTGGTTGTCTATTTGCTTGACAGTGTCTGTTTTGGATTTTTTTGGTTTGAGTTTTGTTTGGCACTTTGTCTCCTTTGAGTTATTTTAATACCAGGTTATCTGATTATTAGTGCAAAATATAGCCTATCTAAACCCCTGTTTAACCTTTTTTAATCTAAGTCCTTGCACTGGTTACAACCCAGAAGCCAAGAAATCAGCCACTGCTTTGCTGTTGCTCATAATTGGCCCAACCACACACCCTGGTAAATACAGACCCATTAGTCTTACTAGCATCATGTGTAAAGCTAAGGGGCATATTATCTCAGATCTCATTAATCTGGACATTGAATATCTGTTAACTATGAACCCTCATCAAGACAGCTTTGTCAGAGGAAGATCCTGTCTCTTTAACCTCATTAATTTATTTGGAAAAGTCACCAAAGCAGAGGAGAGTGGTTACACAGTACATGCGGCTTACCTGGACTTAGCTAAGGCCTTTGACACTATTCTCTATGCAGGTATTATTGACAGACATGTAAATTTAAACAGACATGTAGCTGGCTCATCTAGCCCCAAGTGCCATTCCCCAGTTTTGCACCCCTCAACTTTGAGGAGCTAAAAAAAAAAGATCAAAAAGGTCTTCTACTTTAAAAAAAATCAGCTTCACTGCTTGCTACATTTGTTGCTACATGTTATAACACATACAAAGTGCTGAAGGAAGTGCATCAGTCAGGCTGGTAGCTTTAATTTCCATACTGGCATTTGGAAATGAATCTCATTATTGCACAGACTGTCATCTGCTAATTGCACCCCCTCACACCTTGCAAATTGAGAAGCTGCCTTTTCATCAAAACCCTCAAATACAGTTTTGAATCTATACACAAGGTTATGTTGTACAGTGGTTGGCTGATAGAACCAATATAGTTAGAATCACACCATCCTTTCTGAAAGCAAACATTTTATAAGTGGTGTATCACAGGACTCAGTGTTGAGCCCTCTACTAGTTGGTGTTGGTTTCTCAGTCCTTCAGACCAACTCTTCTGACCTGAGGTTATCTAAGTTTGCAGATTTTCCTTCAATAGCTCAGCTGGTATAGAAGAGGACTGCTGTGATTTCCAAAGACATACCAGGTCACTGGTTCAATTTTGGCTCAAAGGAATTTGACTTTTTACCCAGACTGTGCCTGCAAATGATCTACTACCCTGGAGAACAAACAAACTAACCAACTAAATAAATAAATAAGTAAATAAATAAATAGATGACTATCAATTGGAAGTTGCTAGTTTATTTCATATAGACTCACAATTGCTCTCTCATAAGTAAAAACATGTTAGCATCTGGTACAAGGTGTGACAATGGGGGATACTACCGGAGCATTATCTGGAATTTTGTAAATAATTATATGTCATTTGTGAATATCAACATGATCGATATAAGATGCTTGTGTTACAGCTATATTAGAACTGTATAACATGTGCATATCAAACTGGTCTGTCCAGACATGTGTGTTAAAAAGGTATTTTTATAAAGTGCTTGTGCTATAAATGCAACCACAGTGTTCCCTGCTGGAAGAGAACAGAAATGTACATGTACTGTTATAACTGTTTAAATGTATATATTTTAACAGTGGAAACTGGAATACAGGAGGTTAACTTCAGAAAAATAGCTGAAATTAAATTACTTTATAGGCTAGGCCGGAGACATAATGTCTGTACTAGGGAGCTTTCTGTATTGTCCTTACGGTGAAATAATTACTAGTCTTGAAATGTGGAGGAATGTAATTATCTTATGACTTCTAGCATCTAGCCAAAGATCAGAGGTCTATGTATTTCAAAGGTAGCTGCTAAATACTGCCAGACTCCAGCAGTGGGGGTTTCACCTGGAATAGAGTCTAATGACAAGAAATGATGTCATTCTGCAAGCTATCCCAGAAGTAATATTTGAGATATTAATTTGAGAAGTCTCTTAGAGAGACAGGGCATTCTGTATTCTGTCTTGGACCTGATAAGAACCATTCAACACATCTGCCTTGCTCTTTTTTTTTTCAAAACAGGTTTATTGTTTTAACATATAAGCGAAATATCATAACAATTTTATACAAGTAATTAAAAATAGGTATTATTATAATATTCAACAAAACAACTAAAGTATTTACAAAGACATCCACTACAATCAGATCAATTAATTAAACTAAAATACCGTGCTATTGAAATTAGAATTTTTTTAACAAATTTTGTAAATTATCCCATACAATATAATATAATGTTTTTCTAGTTGTTCTCATTCTAATTGTGCTTATTTCCATATGGCACATTATATTCATAACATTTTTAAATTCATTGAATGAAGGAGGTGTATCTGAAATCCAATTTCTAGTTATTATTTTCCTGGCCACTGCTAGGATAGACCATAACAAGGGAAGCTTAATCTTTTTAACACATTGAGGTACAGGTGTGTTCATCTGCCTTGCTCTGATGAATTACGTTTCTAGGGAACAGTAAAATTCTCTTGGGTATAGTCAGGAATATAGCAAAGCTTAGTTTAGATATTTTTCTTTATTTATTTGAGACTGTCCTGCAATGCTGTTTTAAATATTTCCTGTGATTTTGAACTCTGATGCCACTGTGAATATATGCTGAATATTTTCTTATTCTTTTATTATTTATTATTAAATATATTTAAACCTTTCATATTGGATGATCTGTCTAGAGATATTTAAGTTCTGAGAGTACTTGCATATTTATTTGATGACACTGTGTGGGCCTCTCCTGACATCTTTGCTCTTGGTCAAACTACCATTTGTATTGCTATTAAAATTACACAGTAAGATTGGGCACCCTTTGTTAAGTGCCTTAAAGTCGCTAATAAGGAGTTGGCTGGTGGCAGTGAAAACTACCTTATTGTCTAGGCAAAAGGGGGGCATAGGTAGTAAACCAGGTCTACTTTATTTATGCAAAAGCATAAAACCGCGAATACATATGGCTCAAACCATATGCATCGAAAGTGCAAGCCATTGAAAACTGTAAATGGAAATCTCCGTAGGTGGAGATTTCTGTTTACTTCAATGTAGTGCGATCTCGGAGTTGGTATATTTAAGTAGGGGGGTGTAGGGGCTTGCCCTGCCTACATCTTTTTTTTGTGTGTATTTTTTTCTTTAACTTTCAAACGTTTAAGAGTTCGATGCATATGTGTCGATCTTTAGGCATTCGAACTTTTGAATGTTCGAGTTAATAAAGTAGACCCAGTAAACCTGTGCCAGCCTTTCCCAGGTGTGTGTGTTTGTGTGTGTGTGTGTGTGTGTGTGTGTGTGTGTGTGTGTGTGTGTGTGTGTGTGTGTGCGTGTAAATCAAACTTCAAGGAGTGTGTGTGTCAGCTACTTGGGCAGGGACATGAAGCACTGGTTGGACACAGAGGGTGCTAGAGGTCTTGGCTTGGCCACTCAGCTGAGATCTCAACTCTATAGCTGTGCCAGTGAGGATTCTTATTAGGGATCTGGAGAAAGAGGGAGAGACCAGCCTCGGGCTGACTGTGGTCACTGTGTACTGCTGGGTTAACTTGGATGACATCACTTTTTGTCACCTGACTTCAGTTCCCAGGCTAAAACAGACACTAACAGAATTTAACATCTCTGTGTGAAAAATACATATCTTAGATGTTTGCAGATCTTGGAAGTCGTAAAACAATAAAACGCTTTTACATTTGAAACCTAGTAATTACTTCTCTCCAAGACAATAGAAAAAACTTCTAGCTCTATACATTGTGTCTGCTACTATACTAAAACTGAGAGATAACATCTTTTGTTTATGGCCCAGCTATAAAGTAACTTAACCTCAACTATTCCTAAGTTTTGCAGGTTAATCTTCTATGTTCCAGCAGAGTACACTGTGGATACATCTTAGCTCAGTACATAACATACAGTTCTGTATGAATCATATCAATATTCACAAATAACATAGAATTATTTATAAAATTCCAGATAGCAGTCTCATCATTAACTGAATGTTCAAAAGCACACATACAAAAAGGGTGACCTTTTTAGATCAAATCTGAAAAGATTGAGAAAAACAATTTTTGGAGTGGGGTGTCACCTGTACCACCCACACCTCCTGCTAATTATATATACCAGCTCCAAGATGGTGCAAAATTGTGTGTGTGTGTGTGTGTGTGTGTGTGTGTGTGTGTGTGTGTGTGTGTGTGTGTGTGTGTGTGTGGTTTACTATCAGTTACAGGATGTCAGCCAGCAATTTTAAGAAACAAATATCAGAACTCCCCTCACCAAAATTTTAAAACATTGGAAAATACAAATCTCAAAACTGTCTACTGTTCTGGACCCAGGAATAAGTGCTAGCATTAGTCCTGTGGGGTAAGGGTCCATCAGTTCAGCATTTATCATTTTGGTGTGGAGAGCTTCAATGTTTATTACTTGAGATTGTTGTTTTTGGCAAAGCTGGCATCATGCAACTGATAGTAAATCTGTGTGTGTGTGTGTGTGTGTGTGTGTGTGTGTGTGTGTGTGTGTGTGTGTGTGTGTGTGTGTGTGTGTGTGTGTGTGTGTGTGTGTGTGTGTGTGTGTGTGTGTGTGTGTTTTTGTGTATGTGTGTGTGTGTGTGTGAATTATTTATGACCGAACAATCACAAAATTGACATCTGTTTGTTCAACACTATTTGACTGGAAAAAACTGATGGTTGCTGTAGAACAGAGAGTGTGTATGTACCTTTAAGAAGCATTTCAAGATGTAAGCACATGCATATAAATAGTGAGCACATGCAGGCAGCAGTGACATTTTGAAAGAACAGCCAGAG
Organism: Protopterus annectens; assembly: GCF_019279795.1. Lineage (NCBI taxonomy): Eukaryota > Metazoa > Chordata > Ceratodontiformes > Protopteridae > Protopterus > Protopterus annectens. Next base: position 804,585,814 of record NC_056739.1, on the reverse strand, counting down.
TGTTAACATGTACAAGTGTGGTAGTCAGTCTGTTTATAAGTTTATTTAAGTTTAAGTTACAAAGCCTCATTCCTGGTGTGTTTCTGTGTAGTAAAGCTGCTTGAACTGAACCCACAAATGTTTGTCTGTTTTATCCTGACCAGACGAGTGACATGGTGTCAGAACCAGGATTAAGAGAGCAACTTCTTCAAGTCATCAGGTGCAGAGTTGAAGGTGAAGGCAAATTGAGCTGGTTGAGTGAAACAGAGCTCAGACAAATAAAAAAGGCCAGAAATGAACTTAAGGTAAGTAAAACCTGCACAAATGATTTATTTGGCAAAGCAAATGAAATGGAGCACTTGTAAGGCACAAAATGTATTATTAATCAAATGAGTAGCACAAAATGTTTTATTAATCAAACAAAAGGCACAAAACACATTAATTAAACAAAATGTTCAAAACCATGATATCTGACAAAACTAGTAGAGATACTCATAAGGGGCTCAAAATTACCTTTGGTTTGCATAACGAGCATGTTTAAAATAAAACAGGCACAAGAAAAGTATAATGAGCAAGATAAGAGATTAAAAGGGCATAATGAGTACAATAAAGGGCAAGATAAGCTTAAAAAGAAAGGTAACTTCATGGTTTATAGTAAAAGACCATATTTAGGGCACAAACTACTATTTTGCATTGACTGAAGCCATTCAAAGCATAACTAGAGTTGTTTGAAGTATCTCAGTTTGCAGAGTGTGTGCTTTATTACGGTGCAATTATTTCAAAGAGTTTGCTGTGTGCAAAGTACAGTTATTTCAAAAGGTTTCATGTGTTGTGTGCATTTATTCACAGAGTTTCACAAAGTACAGTGATTTCAAAGTGTTCTTGTGCTACTGAAATTTATTTGGCAAAGTGCAGTTATTTCAAAGAGTTTGCTGTGCTATTGGGCATAATTACAAGTACTGGCATAAAATTCTGGCATATATAGTTATGTGTGTATGTTCGTACATTATTTCAAGCACCATCACCATTGTGTGTTGATATGGCAGAGGCATTTTGCAGACCAAGTCCACTTGTGTTTGATCATAATATTGCAGAAAATTGGAGAGTATTTGAGCAGGAATATGATATTTTCATACAAACAGCTTTTTCTGATAAAGATGCATGTACAAGGGCATTCATTTTGCTTAACGTAGCTGGGTTAGAGGCCATCAAAAGAGAGCGCTCATTTGTGTATGCGCCAGCAGTATATACAGGAGAGTGGAAAACCACCATATTGTGGTACTGGCTGAATCAAGGGAGGACCCTGTGTGCTTAAAATGTGAATTTTGAGAAATGTGCAACCCCCAGACAAATGTTACATTACAGAGGCATTTATTTTATACACAAGACCAAAAGTCAGGTGAAACTTTTGCAGCTTATATCACTGACTTGAGAAATAAAGCCAAAACGTGCAGATTTGGTAACTTGAAAGATGGGCTGATAAAGGACAGGCTTGTGTGCAGTGTTAATAGTGCTGCAGTGAGAAAGATTTTGCTTTGTGACAGTGGTTTAGCGTTAAGCAAAGCTATAGAGATTTGTCAAATCCATGAGCTCAGAGAAAGGTACACAAGTATGCTTACAAGTGATAACAGCGTGGTTTCAAGAGCCTCTAGAGCAAATGAAGACAGCATGCAGCACATCACAAGTAGAAATAGGCCTAAGCACTTGGCAGCTGCAACCCCTGCAGGCTCCCCTGGAAAACCTCATAGCGTTCCAGCAAGTTCCAAGACTAGCTCAGTAAAAAGGGCATGCTCAGTGCAGTATAAGGGTGAGTCAGCAAAATCAAGTCAAGTATTTTTGTTAACTGTCGTAATTGTGGTGACAGTTATGAGTCTAAAAGAGAGAAGTGCTTAGCATTTGGTCAGCAATACCACAAGTGTAAAAAATGGAATAATTTTCAAAAGTTTTGTAAATCAAGCAAGCCTCATTTAGTTATAAAGAAAGGTCACTCAAAAAGCAAGTTGATCATGTAGAAAGCTGCAACCCTAATTTCTATGTAGATGGTATATCAGTGGCTGGTGAAAAGGTTAATGCAGTAGATTTGTTGGCAAAGAATGAAGTATTTTGTACTGTCCTGATCAATGGGAAACCCACAATCAAGGTGACCAACAGTCCCAGTTTTTCCAGGACAGTCCCAGTTTGGTAGTCTCTGTCCTGGAATCCCAGACATTGTCTTTGGGACATAGAAATGTCCCAGTTTAGACCACTCAGGCTGAATGGTGACTTGGCTTCCCAGGGTGACCAGTCCCTCTGCTTTCCCATCCTAAGCAGCTCTGGGGGCTTTGCAGTTTTTCAGGGATGCCATTGGCTATGGGGTAAGGTTGACTCTTGCAGGAGCCTTCCAGGCCCTGCTGCCATCAATCAGTCACTCCTTCGAGGACTTCCATCATTAGGGGGTTCAGCTTGACCCCAATCATCGAGGCAGGAGCTCTCCAGGCCCTACATCCATCTACCTGGTGCTCCCGTACTGACTTCTGTCAGGACCAAACCCTACAGTCCTCCTCTTCAACCTGGCCAAGAGACCTTCCCCACCCACCGGCCCTCCATATCAGGGGACTCCACCGCCTGCATGTCTCCTGCAGGCTGCCAAATCATGCTGGATTGGTCATGTCCTCAGACCCTCTCAGGGGAGCTTCCCTCCAATACCGTTCGCACCTCTGGAACTCCCCTTGGCTGCTGAGGGGCAGATCCTCTCTCATGAAGGCTTCAGTGTCCCCCTGCTTTCCCATTCAGAGCAGCTTTGGGGACTTTGAGTTTTTTCAAGGATGTTGTCAGTTATGGCGTGAAGGTGGATGCCTTTGCCACAGCAGGAGCTCTCCAGGCCCCTCTGCCATCTACCCGGTGCTTCCTTAAGGACTTCCATCATGGGGAGGTCTGCCTGACCCCACTCACCCAGGCAGGAGCTCTCCAGGCCTCATCACTGTCTGCCAGTTGCTTTCTTAAGGACTTTCATCATGGGGGGGCTGTGCCTAACCCTGCTCACCCAGGCAGGAGCTCTCCAGACCCTGCTGCTGTCCACCCTAGCACACCCAGGCAGGAGCTCTCCCAGCCCTGACACTATCTGCCTCTCTCCCCCTTCCAGACTTCCATCCCAGAGGGGTGGCATGGTCTGTACCCCCTCACCCAGGTGAGAGCTGTCCTGTTCCAATCACTTTCCACCTGTCACTTTCCCTTCCAGACTTCCATCAGAACTGACCTCCTCTGGCATTCCACTTCTACCCAGGAGAGAGAGCTCTTTTCCAGGGCTACATATCTCCTAACTGCTGCCAAATTATGCATGCTCTTGGAGCCTCTCAGGGGATCTTCCCAGCTTCATGGAACTCTGTTGGGCCATGAAGCCTCAGACAGTCCCTCATCCAGACTTCTATGACACTGGTTCTCCACTTTGGCTTGCACCTGGGGCTTTCAAACTCACAGGGGAGATGGCCCTGGGTCCTCCCATCTCTTCACTTTTTAAAGCACACCTCAGTCTCTCTCCCCCATGATGCCATGCGCTAACAAATACACATCATTTCAAGCCTCCTGGCATGTGGCCTCTTGCCTCCTGGGTGGTTCTATTCACAGAGTGGCATCCCTACAGTGCCTGATGAAGGACGGGAGGCCAAACTGCCTGTCCCTGTGTGAGATGACATGGCTGATCTATCTCCACTCCCATTGGGGCTGGGAGAATGGGATTGCAGACCTGGCTTCCTGGGGTGGTCCTCAAGTGTCCCAGTTTAGGTCCTGTAACAAAATGGTCACCTTGCCCACAGAGCTCAAAGTAGACACTGATTCAAAGTGTAATATAATGTCAGCAGAAACATTTGCTAAAGTGTGGGCTAGTGAGCAACTTAATTTTGCCAATTATGCAAAGCTTGTTACTTATGGTGGTGAAGAGATTCAAACTGAAGGCTCAGTTGTGCTTTCATGCTGTTCATCTGGAAACAGCTACAGCTTGCAATTTTATGTAGTCTGAAGACCTATGCAGTCATTATTAGGTCTCAGAGGCAGTTTGAGAATGAAACTGCTTTATTTTACCAAAGAAGTACATCATGTAAGCACATGTCCCAATTCCAGCTTTACTGATGCTATTTTCACGGGTCTATATTAGATCATCGAAATTTTAATAGTTCAAATCACTAAAGATCGACCTTTAATGATCAAACTATTAAAACTTTGAATGTTTATAAAAATATATTCAAAACAAAAAAAGAAAAACTAAAGGGTGTAGGCAGGGGGGCAAGCCCCCCTGCACCCTCTACACCTCCGCCACTTAAATATACCAACTCCAAGACTGCACTACATTGAAGTAAATGGAAATCTACCCTTAAGGAGATTTGCGTTTAACCGTTCAATGTTCTGCAGTCACTATTCTCTTGCCGACATTATCAGCTTCAATATTGTCAGCCTTTCAGAAAATAATATAGACCCATTTTCTCAGAGTATGCTGATGTGTTTGATGACAAGTTAGGAAAACTTCCAGTTGTGTACTCCATGAAAGTAGACCCAGAGTTCAGTCCAGTGGTCAGACCAGCAAGGAGCGTTCCAATAGCTATGCAAGACAAAGTCAAGGTCCAGTTAGAAAAAATGGTGCAGCAAGGTGTGATTTCTCCAGTCTCAGAGCCAACTGAGTGGGTGTCTTCCATAGTAGCTGCTCATAAAAAAATTCAGATGAAATCAGAATATGTATTTACCCAAGAGACTTGAACAAGGTATTAAAAAGACCTCATTATCCTATGCGTACAGTTGAGGAAATTGCCACCCTTATGCCAAATGCCATTGTTTTTTTTTTCTGTCTTAGATGCAAAGAGTTCATTTTGGCAAGTAACGCTTGATTGCAAATCTTCACTATTAACTACATTCAGTACCCCATTTGGTAGATACAGATTCCTCAGGATGCCTTTTGGAATAAATTCTGCAAGTGAAGTCTTTCAATGTGCAATGGAGCAAATTTTTTCAGGCAATCCATGTGCTATAATAGTTGTTAATTTACTGGTTGGAGGCAAAGGTGAAGCAGAGCATAACAGAAACCTCAGGAAAGTTCTGGACAGAGCATATGAAGTGAATTTAAAGCTCAATCCTCTGAAATGCAAATTCAGACTACCGGAAGTTACTTATGTAGGTAATTTATTTACCAGTACAGGCCTATGACCAGACCCTTCTAAACATGCAGACATTCTTGAGATGCCACCTCCAGACATTGTCCAAGCCCTACAGTGTTTTCTTGGTATGGTTAACTATTTGGGACAATGTATCCCTGACTTTAGTGAGTTATCAGTGCCTTTAAGAGAGCTGACCCACAAAAAATGTTGCCTGGTCATGGTGAGAACAATACCAGAGCACATTTGATAACCTCAAAAAGAAAATTGCCAGCCCTCCTACACTGAGATACTATGATATCCGCAAACCAATAGTTCTTTCCTGTGATGCTTCAAAGTTCGGTCTTGGTGCAGTTACTCAAGAGGGCAGACCTGTTGGTTATGCATCTAGAACTCTTACCCAAACTGAAATGCAGTATCCTCAACTTAGAAGGAACTTTTGGCAATTGTGTTCGCATGTTTGAATTTCTGTGATTATATTTATGGCCGAGCTATCCAGATGGAAACTGACCATCAACCACTAGTCACCATTTTAAAGAAGCCTATGCATTCAGCTCCAGCGAGACTATAAAGAATGATACTCAAATTGCAAAAGTATAATTTCAAAATGGTGTATACAAAAGGCAAACTTCTTTATCTTGCCAATATCTTATCCACATTGCCCAGAAATACCACAGAACAGCTTGATGCAGAGAATTTTGACTTTAATGTCATGGAAGTGCATAAATGTTCTACCAAGAGACTTGATGAGCTGAGAGATCATACAAAGACTGATCCAGTTTTGCCAAAAGCTCAACCACTTCATCAGTGCAGGATGGCAGTCAAGGCAATCCTGTGTACTGCCAGAAATACAACCTTATTTTCCATACAGAGATGAGATGCTGATGGAAGATGGTATCCTTTTCAAAGGTCCAAAAGTTATCATTTCTACTTGCTTACAAAGTGAATACATTCAGATTTTGCATTGTGGCCACCCACGTTCTAATTTTACCCAAAGAAGGGTGAGAGGACTAGTATTTTGGCCTTCTCTATCAAAAGTCATTGATATAGTGCTTTCTTCTTTCTTGTTCAGTGTGCAGTAGTACTAAACCACATTTGCAAAAAGGGCCACTTCAGCTAAGCCAAATTCCTGAACTACCTTGACCAACAGTAGGAAATGACATATTTGAGTGGAAAAGTCAGCATTACTTAGCGATAACTAGCACTCTTATCTGTTTGTTTCTTTTCTCACCTTTCAGACTGTATTAATTAGAGAGATAGAGAAAAAAAAACTTACTATTTGCATCCATACTTGGATCAAAACTTGCCACTTCTTGTATCTGTTGCTTATATAAATAGCTTTTTTAGCCTGGTTTGTATAGTTGACCTAGTTCATAGTGTATCTAATTTATAGTGTATTTTTATATGTAAATAAATGGATCTAGTTCAGAGTATATTTCTTAAGCATTTTCCTTCTTACATAAGCCATTGTTATTTTAACCAGTTTTTTTTTATGTCTGTACAATATTGTTGCCTTTTTATTTCCATATTTGGAGCTTAACTCCCCGGGCCTCTGCTGAAAATGGACATGTATCCAGAAGGCTTCTGTCTGATGAAGTTCGCAGATGACTGCAAACTAGGAGCCATAGTCAAGTCCCCAAATGATGTGGACATCCTACAGAAGGGCCTCACTGAGACAGATGAATGGTGTCAGAGCCATGGCCTCAAGCTCAGTGCCAAAGAGTGCAGTGTGATCCCCTTTGGTAAAAACTCTTTACCCATGAACTACCACATAGGCGGCAATCTACTTAACACTGAATGCGTGATAAGAGACCTTGGGACCCAGGTGGACAGTAGTCTCTCCTTTGATAGTCACATCATCACAGTAGTCAGGAAGTCCTTTTACGTGGCACACCTCATCATAAAAGGGTTCTCATCCAGGAAAAAAGAGGTCATTGTTCCCCTCTACTCATCACTCATTAGACTCATTATAGAGTACAACGCCCCTTTTGGAATGTACCTCACAAGACATCTACAGCAGCTGGAAAGGCCACAGAAGTACCTCACAAAGAGGATTACTGGCCTCAAACAAATGCCCTACACTGACCGCCTCAAAAAACTCCAGCTTTACTCCGTAGCATATTGCCTACCCTGAGGTGATCTCTGCCTAACATATAAAGCTGTGTCAAACCCAGAGCTGTTGGACATGCTACACCTAAAGAAATCCCAATCCCTCCAAGCTACACACTCTAGGGACCTAAACCTTGTCACCACAATAAACAGGACACGCTGGAGGGAAAGATTCCTGTCCCAGAGACTTCCTATACTCTGGAACAAGCTACCCATCTATGTCAAGCAAAGTTCTTCATTAGCACTCCAAGAAAAATCTTGATGAGTGGATGAGAAATAGGAAATACACCCCGGGGATCACTTCCGTGTCTCTGCTGGACAGTGGCACAGGAAAATAACTTTCTTGGGTGGCGTAAGCTATGGTACCTTGCTGGCTAGGCTTACGTAGGCCCTTGGGCCGATAGCCTAGTACCTGCCTATGAACCTATGAACCTATGGACTAGCCTGGTCAACAAATGTAAAATAAAATAAAATAAAATAAAATAAATAAAATAGTGTTGGTAGACTCTTATTCAAACTGGTTTGAGATTGATTTGCTGCATAACCTAACGTCCATTGCTGTTATTACTAAGATGAAACGTCATTTCTCAGTCCATGGTAGTCCACACAAAGTTATTTCTCACAATGGTTCTCATTTTACCAGCCAATTGTTTCAGAGATTTTCAAAAGAGTGGGACTTTATCAATGTTACTAGTAGTCTTGAATGCCCACAGTCAAATGGCCTTGCTGAATGTGCAGTACAGAGTCCAAAGCAAATACAAGAGATGTCAAAGCGTGACAATACTGATATCTTCTTGAATTTACTTAATCTCAGAACTGTATCCCATGACAACCTACTTGACTTACCTGCTCTGAGAATTCTATCTAGGCAAACCAGAACAACCTTACCTATTAGTTCTAGTTTGTCGGTGCTTAATGCTAAAAACACCAGAGCAATCAAACCCCAACTTTTTAAGAAGCATTCTTCTAAGAAGTCCAGCTATGATAAAATGAGCAGATTTCTTCATTCGTTAAAAGAAGGTGAGACAGTGAGGATGCAAATGGCGAAAAGCTTTGATCGAGTTGGTCAAGTCAGAGGTATATGTGCCGAGCTGAGATCCTACTTAATGGAATCTGTGGGTATAGAATACAGAAGAAACTGCAGACATCTTCTTCCTGTATCAGAAATGATATTGCAGCATTGTACCTATGATACAGGCTCTAGATCGTAGAGCAACCCTGCTAATGTTCATACCAAAGAACATGTCTCAGTATCCATTCCTGTTACTGATGATGTACCAATTGTCCCCAAAGTTAAACATTCCTTGAAGACAGTCCCCATTGCTAGATCCAATTCTGACTTTATGTTACATGATCAGGTTATATTTCTAGACCTAGTGTAAAATACACAGCAACCTGGAAATTATTATTTTAAATGAGTCTGATTTTGTATGATTGCATGTCAAAGAATTAGTTCTGTATAATGGCATGTCAAAAGATCAGTTCTGTTAATTGCATATCATTGAATACTTTGATTTCGTATATGGATCATTTGTCAAAGAGGGAGGATGCAGAACAGAGAGTGTGTATGTACCTTTAAGAAGCATTTCCAGATGTAAGCACATGCATATAAATAGTGAGCACGTGCAGGTAGCAGTGTCATTTTGAGAGAACAGCCAGAGTGTTAACATGCATGAGTGTGGTAGTCTATTTATACATTTATTTAAGTTTAAGTTACAAAGCCTCTTTTCTGATGTGTTTGTGTGCAATAAAGCTGCTTGAAGTGAACCCATGAATGTTTGTCTGTTTTATCCTGATCATATGAGCGACAGTCGACATGTGGAAAAGATTGACAATCCCTAGGTAGGAGAATATTCCCTTTCCCGGGAAATATGCAATCTGGGAGTTAGTATATATATATATATATATATATATATATATATATATATATATATATATATATATATATATATATAATTAGCAGGGGGTGAAAGGGGTGCTGGGGAGGCTTGCCCCCTTGCAAAAACACTTGTTGTTGGTTTTGTCTGCTCTCAGGTAATCCACAGAGCATGCTCACAATGTGTTGATATTTTGCATTTCAAAGTTTGTACGTCAATATTGTGGATGTTGACTTTGTGCTTGTTTGATCACAAATCGCATCCATAAATATATTGATGGATTAAAAATAAAGAACCAGTCCATACTTCATTTTCATATAATTATGTCAGATTTTTTCTTTTTTTTAATTTGCACATTTTTGTTGTTCCATTTCATACACTACAGAAGATAACATTCATAGCTTTTGTTTAACATATTTCCCAATAAATACTTGATATGTAAATGACTATATGCAATATTTATAGTTTACATCAATTACCAATTTCCAATAATATTTAGAAAGAAATACAAATTGAAGAGAGCTATCAAGAAAACAATTCAAAAGAAGGATGATGAAATTCTTGTTTCCATAAATCCAATAACTTTAGTACTTTAGTCCATGGTGTAATAAAAGTTGAATTTGAGGATGTTGTGTTTTTCTTAAAGCTGCTTTCCTTTTCATTTACTTCTTGCAAGAAAGAAATTAATTTGCTAAAGTTTGGGACAAAGTTCTTCATTCAGTTTTTATTAATGGTTTTCCTTGCTATTGCTAGAATGGTCCATAATAAAAGTCCTCCTTTTTGAAAATAAAATCTATAGAATTGTTATACAAGACTATCTACATTTATATTGTCTGTCTACAATGTTTTAAAAAATAATTTCCCCCAACATTCTCTTAATTGTACACATTCATATATTATATGAAACTAGTCTGCACTAATGTCCTGCTTACATTTCAGACATTCAACTTTGGAATTTTTGTTTGGTTTGATCAGTTTATCAGAGATAATAAAAACTCTTTGCAATTATTACCACATGATACTTCACTAATATTGCAATAGAGGTGTGCCTTCAACAGAGTGTCATTTGAGAAATTTATTTTTTTTAGATATTTTCCTTTTCCACTAATAAAGCAAAATTCCAAAATTTATTTACTTCAATTTTAAAGCATATAATTATTTTATAAATGCATTAAAGAATTGTAGAGGAGTTATTGCCCTTATATTTGATTACATTAAGTTATTTTTCTGTTGTTTTGAGGTGAGGGTTCATAAAACCTATCTTGAGCATGGATTCTTATTCCCTCTACTAATAACCAATCTGAAGAGTCCAGGTTGAATTCTGAAATTACATTCTTGGAATATTTTAATATTCCATTGTTAAAAAATCTGTACCATCGAAAGGAATGCCCCCCTTTCCAATAAATTATCTTTTGTATATATAAACCTTCTACTAGGCTCTTATAGGAGAAAAAGGGAATCATTAAGTTAAACCAAAATTTTAATTCTATCTGACCCATGATGCTGATTTTTAAAAAAAAATGTAATATATTATTAACAAATTTAGATTGTGTTGGCATGCTTATATTATATTGGATACAGTTATATAATATTAACCACATTTAATTATTAGTTAGTTCTAGATAAAAATGGACAATTTCATTGTTTTAAATATTATAGTCCAAAATGTAGGGATTTCCAATTTGCAGTAAATTAAGAAACTTAATTTCATAAATTTCCTGTGTTTTATGTGGTGGTTATAAATGTATTTTTTATTTGTTTTAGGAAACTATAAGAAGCTCATGATTTTTAAAAAAATCTCAGATAAACTCCATTAGGGGTAAGAGCTGTTGTTTGAATTACATGAAACGCTTAGGAAGAATAACTATTTTTTATTAACTGCAGTCTATCTTCAAAGATAATAATCTATTCCTAAAATTGAACAAGTTGGAGATAAGATTCACTGTTCCTTTGCAGTTGATGTCTCTTATTTCTTCATTAGTCTTTTTTTTATATTTTCCCTAAATAATTTAATTCTTATGATGTGTGAGCAAGGTTAAAATTCATAGGAATTGTATTATTAATATGTCTATTTAATATTAGAAATGTAGATTTGTGATTGCTAAAAGTTAGACCTGAGATTGATTTAAAATCCTAAATAAGAGATTTTGATTTGTTGTTATCCCTAAGTGTTATCTTAATATTAGATCTTATATGGATTACTAGTACTGCAATAGTGAAAGCAAAGAGGAGAATGGAAACTGGACAACATTGCTTTGTACCTTTTCTCATTTCTGTTGCCTCAGATGTAATTTACTTAATTTACCATAAACTTTATTATCTTCTTATATTGTCCTTATTAAGGAAATTAAATGATCTGGAAATCCAAAAATGTTTATGACTTTGAACAGATAATTCCCAATTAACTGAATCAAATGTTTTTTTTAATGCTTAGACTAATAAATATAGTTTTCTGTTTACTATTGTTCATAATAGGTTTGTCTTTTTGGGATAAAACAAGTTTGATCATTGTTGATTATAAGATGAGTAATTTGTCTAAGTCTTTCCATATAGAAAGACATAAACATTTTGTAATCTTGATTTATTATTGGAATATACTGAAAAATGTATTGGGGTCTTTAACTTCTTTACCTTTTAAGATTGGATAATAAGCAACTATTTCTGTGAGAGAAGTATAATCAATTTGTTTTGTACAACTAATAAAACAGCATTTAACTTGTTGATGTAAAAATTTAATTAACTCAGGGATCATCCCATTTATGCCAGGTAGTTTATTTATGTTTACTCTTTAATGTTGTTGGAAACTTCTGCATATGTTATAGTTTTTAATAAATATTTGTTAAATTTTCTAAAATGTTGGTGATTTGTAATTTGTTGATTAACATCTTAATTTTCTTATTTGATAGGGTGTTTCATTATTTGATTGATTTAAAAAGGAATAATGGTTACTAAACTCCCCAAAAATTCCTTCAATATCATTTGAAATTTTACCATCTTTTGCCAATTCATTTTAATATGACTAGATTTAGATAGAATGCTAGTAATCTTTATTCAGTTGTTCATGACTTTGAGAGTTATGTCAGATTTCCTAAGTCAAAAGAGAGGCTTCCTACCAGAAAATACTTTTTGGGGGGGGGGTATATGAAGCATGTAAAAAGCTAAAGTATTTCCAGTGAAAAAAACGTGCATTTATGGTATATATCTTACTTTCACTTGTTCACCCTCAAAGTAGTGGTACTTGTCAGAAAAATGGTATGTTAGGAGATGATATGTGTGTAAAAAGAAATACATTAATTTGATCAACAACACAAACTACTGACTGAGACTAAGGAAAATATGGAAAATTGAAAATATTGAAAATGGGAAGTTGCCCTTTCCCCTAGTGTTGTGTGATTTTGGAGTTGGTATACATAATTAATACGGGGTGTGTGGGGTACAAGGAGGCTTGTCCCCTTGCATTAAATCGGTTTCAAAATTTTGAGTTTTATGCATTTTGTTATTCGATATTTTGTGTTGTCAAATAAATGTATTCTGTTTAAAAGACACCAAAATAGTACTCATTCAAAATAAGCCTTGGCTTTTACATTTTCCTCTCCTTCCCCCCTTATATATGTTGGAGAATAATCAAGAGTCAGGGTAACATATCTGAGATCTGAGGCTGAGTCCTGATAACTGGCTCAAAGTTAGCAACAAGGTGTCAACTATTTTTGGTTTATCTTACTTTTATCTAAATAATAATGTCTACATGTGCAGTCTTATTTTATAAATGGACTTTATGATGTTGATCCACTGTATAGTACTGTCTCACCTACATCAATGCATATCATTTATCATGGGTTGATGAATGGGTCCTGTTTTAACTGAACCAAGTGCTTTGACACAGTAATGCCTTTCACCAGGGTGGTTGACTATGTCTTATCACATCTTTACAACATACTGGTTGCTATCAGGTCAGTCTTTAAAATTCTGATTCTTACAGGTACAACGTATCAGAAAGAACTTTCTGTGCCCTATTCCCCAGTCAGGTCCTTCAGGATGTCAGTTTAAGGACTGCTGCCTATTCTGAAGACTGTCTTGAAACATCTGGTAGACAGTCTTTTGTCTATCTTGTCATGGACCGCTGAAATAACTTTACAGCCCCAAATTCAGCTAAGAAGACCAAAACCTCTATTTAATGTCTTCATATCCTTTGGGTTTCTAATAACATGATGGGAATGGACCCCATTCCTAAGTCAGAGTATAATTAAAGTTCATGTAATTGGTATTGTTTCAATCTTTTATGTTACCCAAAACAGATCTTTACAGCATCTGCAATGTGCCCAGAATCGACTCCTCCTGCAATTCATATGGAGTTTCATGTATTGGTATCATTTCTAAATATGACTGTAGATTATTTTTTATTAGACGTATTGCTCCTACTTTTATTGGAACTGTCTGGGTATCTTTCTTCTACATTGTTTTCATTTCTGCCTACAGATCCTGATATTTTATGCACTTTATTTCTCTCTGTAAGTGAAACACAGCAATTGTTAAGTATAGCAATTTCAATGATCAGTGCCACTTTTGTCCTTTTTTCCTGGGCTACTATATCTGTTTTTCTCACACCTGTCTTTTGAATAGTTGGTAATGGGTCATCCTGCATGATGTACCCTTCATCAGTCTCTATAATGCTTTATGGTTCATGTTTACAATGCTTCTCTGCTGCTTTTATAATGTAGTGTTTGTGCAATGCCCAATGTAATAATCTTACCCCATTATTGTGCCTTTCAGTATATAAGCCCTCTGCCATGAGTGTATCACACCCACCAACAAGGTGTGCAACTGTTTCCAATTCTTTTTTTACAGAACCTGCATTTCTCTGTTTCTCCCACATGTTCAATGGACTTTGTAAACCAGCATGTACGTAGTCCACTATCCTGGACTGCCATTATTAGCCTTTCATCCTTTGGTTTTAACTCAACACTCCTTAACCATTCTTGTGTCAAATCCTGATCAGCATGAAGCTGTTCCAGGAGATCTCTGTACTAACACTATATTTATGGAGTTTCCACATTCTTTTCCTTTTCATCTGATCCTTCTGCTTATATTCTTTTTTTTTTTTTTGTAGTACATTCAGTTGCTCTTTGATTTTTATCTACTTCTGGCTTGATTTCCATTCCTGCTTGACACTGATATGCTTCGGCTAAACTAGGCAGAGAAGTCATCTTAGACTTCCTCTCCTCATGTTTTAAAACTTTCACTATGTTTGGATCTGATGAGGTCAGCAGATATGTAATCTATTTGGTGGGGGCTCATACCTCTTTTAGAGTGAGAGATACATAATCTTAATATACACTGATTTTTAGATATCATATGATAAGCGTGGAACATTTTTCTGTTTTTTCTGTCCGAGTATGCAGTACCATTTTGGGCCAGTCACTCACCTCAAAACTGTAAATTAGAACAGGAAGACCAAATTGGTTTATAGCTTGGACTTTATTCCTAGATGTCAGAGCTGTTTTCAATATTAGGTTTAGTCTTCTGAAGTATTCTTTACCAAGTTTTTTCACATTTGTTCATGTTTTGTTATTGCTCCTTCATCAGTTCTGAAATATTTGTACACTCCTTCCTGCTAGAAAAAATAATGTCTTTCAGGTTTTCCCGGTTAGGGATTACCACAGTGGAACTCTGGTCTGCTAATGATTGGCAGGGGATTTTTAAGGTGCCAGCCCGACGCCCAACCTTCAAAGAAGGCACACCCATTCACACACACACACCTACCTGCATGTTTTTAAATGTCACTCGACCACTGGGAGGACATGCAGAGTCCACACAGAAGGAGCTCCAGCCGAGAATCGAACCAGAGAACCTCTTGCTGTGAGGCGACAACACTAACCGCTGCACTACCGCGGCCCTGCTGAAGTTTCTTTATATCACATTCCTTTCCTAGACTGGTATTTTCTTGATACTGCAACTTTCCTGCTTTAAATGTTGCTTTTTCATACTTATCAAGACCAGGTATCATTCTTATATCATTTGAGAAGGTTTTAACCACTTGCTTTCAACTCCTGATGATAAACTATATAACCTTAAATATCATGATAGACTATATAACCTTAAGTCATTCACAAAAAAGTAGACAAGAAATATTTAAGCAAGTTTGTTTTCTCAGAGTCAAATTATAACCAAGACCTAATCTGTTATTTAAACAGTTTAATGGGTTAAGAGCAACAAAAAACATCAGTGAGAAAGAATCACCATGGAATATCCCCCTTTGAATAGTTATCCCTGGAATAATAATTTGCCCTTTGTCATGACTTAATTGCAAAGTGGTTTGCCATTGCTCATGGTCACTGTTAATGTAATTGATGAATGTATAATGTATCTAATACACCTGTAAGCATTTCTTTATCCATGAATGTGGGTTACTGTCAAATGCTTTTTTATAAATTATCCATGCCATACATAAATTCTTCCACTTTCTACAATTCTCCATTAGGCCTTTGTTTAGCAACAAATGGTGCTTTATTCCATATGAGTTTCTTTTGCTACCCTTTTTTATATTGCTATGATTGAGTGTTTTTTCTAAATGACTATAAACTCTGTTGGCATCAATTCCTATATAAGGTTTGTCCATTATCAGAAGGCAAGTTATTGTTCCATAGTTTTTAGGATGGCTTACAGAGTCACTCTTAAGGAGAAGCATCATTTTTCCTGTTGTTAACCAGGTTGGTGTCTGCTTGTTATGCACATATAAGTAGTTCTTACTGAAGGTCTATCTTTCTCTGGTCTTTATTCATCCCATTTCATATCCTGTACATTTGAACTTCTTACTGTTTTTTTGCTATCATCTGTATTATGTTCCACAATGTCTTCATACAGATTTCTTCAAATGTATCCATTTTTTCTTCTTCTTCCTCTTCTTCTTTTTTGTGTGTGTTTCTATGCCTTTTGCTTTGTTTCCCAATTCTCTACAAAACTTTTTTAGGTCATCAATGAATTTATTTTGTACTTTTACTTTATATGTTCTGCCTGTGCTGCTATCTTTAGTTTATTATTTGCAATAGCGTACGATAGATCTTGGTCTGTTCTGATATTGTGTGTTGCTTTTATCACGCCGATCTTTGTAAGTGTTTTGTTGATCTGATCCTTCTATACTCTTGCACCAGTGACACTTCTTGTCTCACTCCCTTCCTTTCCCTTATCGCTCTGCATTTTTGGTAATACTTTATCTGCTATTCATTTAGTGGCACAGTGCTGCATCCTAGTTACTTCTGTTACATCACATGAATTTCTGTTGACAGCCTTGGCTACCATGTTCATCTGTTTCATCAGACGTCTAACAGTTTGGGTCTAGTTCTTTCAACAATCTTAATATGTGTAGCCATTTCTCTTAAATCAAGCAGCTCTTCTCTTAGATTATGTTACTCTAAACTGGTGGCACATTATTTGATCTCTTTCCTGTGCATTCTACATAAAGTTCCAGACCGTCCAACTGAGATCATATTCTAAGAGAATTGTAGGAAATGCTACTGTAGAAGTTGTTAAAGGGGTACGTGATAAAGCAGGCATGGCTAGTTTTTGTAGGTGCTTTTTTCATCACAGTACTGGTGCTTGGAAATTCCATCAAACATTATAATTTAATTTTTATGTTAAAGAAAGTTAAAGTGGACACTGCTACTAGACCTGATAAGGTACAAGCTAATACTAGCCTTGAGCCACTAATTTTGATAGAGTCCAGCTGATCGCTATTTTCTAGGAGTATGAAAAGAAGACATAGTGGTACTTGTTCCCAAAAGTGGTGAGGAAATAACTGTAGGCAACTAGAGGCCTATTAGTTTAATCAACACTTTGGGTAAGAGCTTTGAAAGCGGAATCATGGGTATACTACAACTAGAAGAGAGCATCTTGGGATAGGACATCAGTCAGCATGGATTAATGACAGACAGATCATGTCTCACTAATCTTTTGAAATTTTATGTCAATCTAATCAGTCTTCTTCAGTGAAGACTTGGCAATTAAACCATTGTGTAAAATCAAGGATTAGAATTTTCTCTAGCGAAAGCCTGGAAATTAAATCTTTACGCAGGTTCAGCTGTGTGTAGAAGATCTAGTGTGAGATTGTTAATATTTATTTATTGACATTTGATTATCAGGAAAGCTGACTGGGTAGGTGCCCATATTCAGTGTGGGTCCAGGGAGAAAATCTCCAACATATTACAAAATCTTTTTAGGAACAATAATTTTACAGACTTCAAAAATAAGACAAAAACATCTATAGTTCAAATAACTATACCAAATTAGACACAATGCGAAAACATTGGTTAAGAATAGATCCAATTTATATGACAATGATTTAATATTTACAGAAAATTTAACTAGTTCATAGAGATGAAGCGAGAGAAAAAAACAGGGTTATGGCATATTTAGAAGGAGAGTCAGGGGAGATAAACTGATTGGTGAGGAAAGGAGGTGTAAGGTATGAATAGATACTTGTTCATATTTAGACATATAGTTTATCCTGTGGTTGAGCAAGAACAAAGACAGATTTTGGCTATGAAGTGTTTCAAAATGGCTTTTAAGGATTGTAAGGAGTGTATTGACCTCATGCATAAGGGTAAGGAGTTCCATACATAGTATGAGTATAGACCATGCAGAACATATTTGATAGGCTTATGGGCAGAAAGTAGTTTTTGGTCATTGGATGGTAATGTCCGATTGGGAACACAGATGTGTAGAATGGTATTCAGTGCTGGACAAGCAGATGGAGGCTTGATAATTTTATAGATGGTAAGAAGGTCTGTATGTGGTATTTGATGGGGTGGTTCTAAACAATTTAGGATTTTTTGTTGCTATACAGTGGTAGGGTCTGAAAGGGGTATTTGCTGCAAATGTAGCTACTTTATTATAGCATTGTTCAAGTTTTGATTTTTATGATGTCCGGAGGTTAGTAAGGATAGAAGCACCATAAATTAGTGAGGGGAGGAGATAACTAGTGGCAAGTGTAGTTTTAGTTGCGTTGGTGGGAAAGATTTTGGCTCTGTAAAACATCCCTAGTTTTTGGTGATTTTTTTTCCTAATGCAATTTATTTATGCAGGACAAATTTAAGATTATCATCCACTGTCATCACTAATAATTTGCTATGAAACGAGACTTCAATTCTTGTATTATTACGAGGGAGAATTTTAAATACTGTTTTTCATGAGAGAGGGATTTAGGGGAAAAAAGAAGTCATTTGTTTTAGATCAAGCAAGTTGTTAGTTACAAAGCCATGTTTCAGTGGCAGTTTAAGCTTCCTGAGTTATTTTTTGGAGATGTGCCAGTTTGTCAGATATGCATAAGTGTGGACTCATTTGTGTATTGTATTTGGGAGGCCTGTTGTATGGATGCATGGAAGGTTTTAGTGAAAATGTTAATGAGGAGAGGACCAATCCTTGTGGTACACCAATGGTGACTGTGAGGTATGGAGAGAGGGTGGAGTGCCATTTTACGGACTGATACCTTTTGGACAGGTAGCTTTTGCACCATAGAAGGGCAGGCTGAGATAGACCTAATGAGGACATTTGAAGTAGAAGTTTGCTGTAAGAAATTGTGTTGAAGGCTTTAAACAAGTCTAGAAATAAGGAGGAGAAAAGTTCTGTGGAAAGAGGATGTGACGTAGGCCAGATGCCTGTGCAGCACCTATTTTTCATACTACTTTTTTGAAAGAATTTGTGTTAATGGGAGTTGAAAAGTCCAAGCTAATAGGTAGTTTTAAACCATTTCAATGGTACACACAGTGCATTTCTCGTAAATCTCAGTGTTATAGGTACCCTAACATTAGTTAGCAGTCCACTGTTTCAAATTCCTTCTTCATGGCATTGAAAATGGCACTGGACAGGAATTCCTCTGCAGTCCATACTTGTGAAAATTGAATCTGTTGAGCTTTAATTGGCTGTACGAGGATTAAAGAGTATTACACTCATTTATTTATCTGTGTTGAATATGGGATTTGTTAGAATGTTCTAGAATTTGATTAACAAAAATTATAATTGGGCATAAGTCTGCAATTGTTGCATAGCCTTTATATGATTTTGGGAAGGGTACTTAACAGTATGGATTTTTATATGCTGAGTAAGCCTACAAGTTCTTGAATATGTCAATGATATGGGCAAAGGATGTAGCTGTAATGGGTGCTGCTGTCTTAAGAAAGGATAAGTCTTCTACTGGTTCTTATTTTTTAGAACTTTCTAAAAAGTGGAACAGGATGATATGCTGATAGCTATTGGCTTGTTGGGTTGTTGGTATAGCTTTATTTGATTATGGGTATGTAGGTGTTTTTTTAACATGGCTATGTTCTGTAACTGCTGTTTGCTTGTTCTCCTGCTAGCTCATTTAGAGTTTTCCAAAATAGCTTAGGGCTATTAGCAGGACTGTTTTTTCCTCGATGTATGTTGTTTTATGTATACTGGTTTCTACATAACATAATCTTGTTAATATTAAAACCACTCTTAGTTTCATTGTAGCATTTGTTTACTATTCTGTTCAAGCTGTACCTAATCATGCATCTTGTGTCTCCATCCCAGCTGACAAAATGAGCAAACCATCGGGGGGCAACTTCTCTCAGAATGTACAAACCATTGGGGGACAACTTCTCTCAGAAGTGGAAAATAAACACATCTACTTCAGTCTGTCTTGAGCTTAATCCCACCTACTGGTGGCTGATGTAAACATTTACATCACTGTGGGGACATGCTATGCCCTCCCTTGGTGTGTGCCTGCCCCCCAACAAACAGATATATCAATAAGATCTACCATTACTGTCTCAGAACACCAAATACACATTCCTTGGTCCAGTGCCCATTGTTGGTGTGCAAACCTCCTTGTACAAGGAAGTAGTTTGACTGACCATTTCCTTCCCCTCAGGATGGGCAAGCTGGTGTGAGTCCCTGCTTAGTTCTTTCAACTCATGCACAATTAGTCAAACTCAGGTCATTTGGATTGTAGTCAAGGTTTCATATCTCTGTGCCACAGACACCATAATCTGAAATGCTTTGAATCCGCATGTAATTAATGGCATTATAATGAATTAATAGCTTTTTAGACTGTACTGGGTTAGCACCAGTTTTCATTCATTTTTTTCTCTATCTTACTCTGCTTCTGTTAACTGTGAGCTGTTGGAATAAATTTCATGGTACCTTTATGTCTCGTCTATGCAATGTAGATAAATTACTGTTTTTAATAGCTTGTTTTGCCATTCCTCACATGGTATAGCCAACCTGTGAAGCTGCATCTCATTCCAAGTATGTATACTGGCACTGCCCTTTTAATGCAAGCATGTGTTGTAGCCCTTTTAAAAAGTAACCTAAACCATACTATATTGTAAATTCTGAACTGCAGTCTGTTAAGTGTAAGATGCTAAAGTGTTAACATCTTTTATTTTGTGCTGCATTGTTGTTTGCAATAAAAGCTACTTGTTTGCTAAAATTAATGCTCAGGTCTTATATTTCTGACCCAATCAACACTATAGATTTGTTTTACATAGCAACTTCAAAAATGTTGTCAGAAGTGTGATTTTCTAGATGAATGGAAACAAAAAAGGCCTTTATAGGTTCTTTTTTTTCCCATAATAAATCTTTATTGTTATATACTTTTCATACAAAATTATAAAATACAAACTATTAACTAACACTGTAACAATCACACCAAACAATATACAATATTTACAAGAATGCTTCCATATAAGACATTAGAAATATAAGAAAAACATAGGAATAATTAGTAAGTTTCCAATATTGAACAGTTTGATTAGACATTTCTCTCCAAATATAGCAATGATTATTACTACCTTCAATTCAAAAGTTTTATGCTAATATAATATTAAATATCTGTTCCCAAATTTTCGGATTATTGATCCCCTTACTATGTGAATTTAAAAGTAGTTTATGAGCTAGTATATCTTTTGTCGCCAACACTCTGAAGTTTTGCCATGATGTTTTAGTTGGGTCTAGCCAATTTGAAGCTATATACAGCTTCATTAGTAAGAAAATATTAATATGAACTATACTCCATGATCTGGTAAGTTCCTTCGGGGGAATATGCAGAATCATAAATTTCCAAGACAGTGTTGTACTTTGGTAGCCCACTTTCTGAAGTTGAATTTTAAGGGAATTCCATAGTTTGTATATACACTTACAGCTCCAGAATATATGAAGAAGATCAGCCGGTTGAGTTTTGCAGTATAGACATGTTGCAGAGTTTTTAGAATTAAATTTATGCAGGGCAAGGCGTGTATAATATGCATTATTCCAAATCATCAGCTGGGTATATAACAGTTTTTGAAGAGAAGTAGATTTAATAGTCAATTCAATTGCCTTTAACATATTACTTTTAATCTGTCAATAATATTTTCTCTTCCCAATAATTTGATAACAAAACTTTACCTTGAAATTTAAGTTCTTTAATTAATTTATTTGTTGCTGTTATACATTTAGTATCCTGTTGGAGAGCTTGCCACAACTCAGAGCATTTATTTATAGTCTCTTCATCCAGTTTAAAGTTTTGGAGGTAACTTATAGTAAATTCTCTAATTAATTGGTTGTTCAGCTTTACATTTGGGTTCCTGTGAAAGGCTGAAAGACCATCATATGCTGAAGTAAATCCAATGATTGAAATAGACTCTGTAAAGATAATATTTCAGTTTTAATGTGTTCCACAATCCCATATACCTTCAGAATATCTTTACCCAAAAAGGGCATTGCTTTAGGATTAATGTTCAACTTTAAAATATATTCATAGTTCAGGGTTAGCCAAGTTGGTGTCCACTTAGTACTAGTTATCTCATGATTGGCCATTCTTAAAATCCTATTAGAATTCACAATCAGATAATACATTTCAAAATTAGGCAACTCCAGACCTCCTTTACTTTTTGGGGTCATTAATTTGTCATAAGATACCCTAGTTTTCTTTGGTTCCCAAATAAAATTAGCCAAATCTTTATGAATTTGTTTAAAAAATGTTCTTGAGAGGGATAAATGGGCTGACCTAAAAAATATACAGTAACCATGGCAATACATTCATTTTTATAATAGAAACTTTTGCTAATACTGGCAAGTGCAAATTTTTCCATCTCACAAAATCAGAAACTACTTGTTCCCAAACTATTTTAATGTTATTATTATAAAAATCTTTATTATCTGTGGAAAACACAACACCTAGGTATTTAATATTATCTTTGAATGTTACCTGCCCCACTAAAGCTAATAATGAGAAAGGTTTAGATGTCTTTAAAGGGAATATATTGGTTTTCCCCAAATTAATTTTATAGTTAGAAACCTCTGAAAAATCATTAACTGCTTTCAATATCTTCTCAGTGTCTGATATTGGAGATGCACAATAAATATTCAGATCATCAGCAAAAGCTGCCATTAATATTTTAGTTCCATACATTATTGGGACATTATGATAAACCTTCTGCTTAATATATAAGAACAAGGGTTCAAGATAAATATTAAATAGTAAAGGGGACAAAGGACAAGCCTGTTGCGTTCCCGACCTAATCTGTATTCTTTTGAAAAAACTTCTGTTAATATACAGTGTAGTATAAGGATTACTATATAAAATTTGTAAGATTTGAACAAATTCAGGGGCTATATTAAAATAAGCTAAGAGATGAAACAGAAAATTTGTGTCTACCCTATCAAAGGCCTTCTGTGCATCTATTATAAGAGCATATATATTCAGATTATTTTGCTTAGCATGCGCTATCATAGTATGTAATGAAAGTGTATTATCACTTGTTTTTCTACCTGTCATAAATCCAGCCTGTTCTTTAGATATTATATGAATCATGATTTTCTTCAATCTAAATGCTATAATTGAGGTTAAAATTTTCATGTCTACGTTAATTAATGATATCGGTCTATAATTATCTGGGTTATGGGGATCTGAGTTAACTTTACGTATAAGAATAGTTTTGAAAGCATTAAGATGAGGATCATGAATTTTATTCCTAATTATATAGTTAAACACAACTGAAAGTATCTTACTGATAGACTCTGCAAACTTCTTGTAAAACTCCACTGTCAACCCATCAGGACCTGGTGATTTCTTTGGTTTCATATGCTCAATTATATATATTATTTCTTCTTCTGATATCAGTTTAACCAAATCATTTTGAATATCCTCTCCTATTTTTGGAAACTTAATCAGGTGTAAAAATTGTTCATAAACTGTGTTAGAGGATATATCCTTCTGCCCCTCATAAATATTAGTATATATTTTCTCAAAGATATCAATAATATCTGCAGTTTTATGATATATCTTATTATTAAGTTGTATTTCTGAAATTTGCCCAGTTGTTTTTGATTGATTAATTATCCTAATCAGCATTCTCAATGGCATTTGAGCATGATTAGCATACTTAACTAGAGTCTTATAATCTTGAAATGTTACTCTAGAGTTTTGAATTAAGAAGAGATCCTTTTGACATTTAAGCAACTCTTTCTCTGTTTGCTCATTAAAGTTTAACATTAGCTCTTGATCGAGTAGTTTAATTTTGGATTCCAAGTTTTGAATGTCTTTTTTAATATTTTTTTATAATAAGAGGCTTTTTGGAAAAGGACCCCTCTTATTTGTGCTTTAACTGCAGCCCATTCAATATCTGGGGCATTCTGATGTTTATTTAAACCAACCAGTAAATCTTTAAGGTAATTTGAAATTTCCTGTAATATGTCATCCTTATTTAGCAAGTTTGGATTCAGAGACCAATTATACCCTCTTTGTCGTAAGATATCTTTTACTTCTTTAGCGAAACTCAGCGAAATTTTTGAATGATCTGATAGGTATCTGGCATGTGTAACAAATGTAGGGTCTAGGTTAATCAATGATCTTGAAATCAGAAAAAATCTATTCTGGACCACATTTTGTGACATGGGGAATAAAATGTAAAATTATTAGTACTATTATCATTATTTAAATAGTGAAAAGGGTCATATAGTTGAAAATCTTCTTTTATATGATTCAGTGCTAATACAGCATGCTTATTAAATGCTCTTTGTGGACAAGATCTAGCCAACTTCGGATTTTGGTAAGCATTCCAGTCACCTCCCATAATTACATAGTGTCTATCAAATTGCATTAAAATAGAATATAATGATGTTATAAATATTTGTTGGTTATTACATGGCGCATAGATATTAAAAAGTACTATAGGTTTATCAAATAGGGTAGATGAGAGGGTGACATAACACCATCTCCCATCTTTATCTGAATTAGAGTCCAAAATCTTCTCTTTATATTGGTCTTTAATAATTATAGCTACCCCCGCACTATTTGACTTACCTTCCGATGTTATTACTGCTCTGATCCAATTCTTTTTTTTAATATCCGCCCATTGATCATTCATTAAATGAGTTTCTTGCAGTAAAATAAACCATGCCTTAGCCTGCAACAATACATGAAACAATAGTTTCCTCTTCCTCAAGTTCTGGAGACCTTTAACATTCCATGAATCTAATTCCCACATTTCAAAGGTTGGCTATACAGTAAAAGGTTTGGAGATAAAACATAGGTAAACAGATACAATAACTTCAAAGTCATACATATACTGGAAGCAACTCTTATATCCCGTCCTACCCCAGTGCTTACCCACTCTAACCCCGGACCAGGATATATATAGGTCTTATATAACATGCAATACCTAAGGTATACAGAAAAAAAAACAAATATAAAACACTACATTATCTAGTTTAAAATGTGTTCCATAGTTAAGACCTATAAACTCTAACTTACTTATGACAAAGCCTAAACTAAGCATTCCCTAACGAACACTGCCATGAACTACCACTCTATGGTTACCTATTATTTAAACAATTCAAACTGCACATATAATAAGACAGTACATATAAAATATATTACGAAAAAGGGAATTTTTTTTCTTTTTCCTATAATGAGATTAGCTATCTATACATAGTCCGCGTGAGAGAGAGAAAAAAAAATACCATACCCTTAAATAAATAAAAAACTACTTGGTAATATCCTTGCTTATAAATTCACTTTAACCTAGTTTAATAATAAAACAGACTACTAACTAACTAAAGTAAAATATAGTACCATCAATACACAGTACATTAATAACTATAATGACAACTACATTGTACTAACATAATAATATCCCTGCACCCTCTGTAACTACTATAATTACAAAATGTTAAGTAACAGTTATTAGGAAAGCATAACAAGTGTGCCTATGTGTTTAATTTACCAAACATCACATTTTTTCAATGTTAAATAAGCAAAAATAGTGTTTAAACAGTTCCCTTTGGTTTCCCAAGGCAGGAAACGCTATGAAATATTCGCGATGGGGGACCGCTTTAACAGACAGACACCCGGAAGTGTCACATCGAATTCGACACCCTCAACAGCATTTTAGGCATTTCCTGTCTTCCTCCTCGATGAAAATAGTTTGCTTAAGCCATAAAACATCGGAAAACGAGCGCAGGTAATCCAGATATGGAAAACAAACAGTTTTATTACTCTGAAAGGGGCCTGCAGCTTTCACATGAAAACAAAGGATTACACAGACCTGGAGACACAGTAGATAATGGATCCCATCTCAGCAGCCTGCCAGACTCAACGAAGGTTCAGTTCAAGTCTCTGATGCAGGTAAAGCCTTGAAAACTTTAAGAAACACAGTTTTAGCCTAATTTTTGGTAGAAACAGAATGTTTGATTCCATCCATTGTAAAAATAAGCACATTAGGGTATTTCATTTGAAACTTAATTTGTTTATTAATGAGGAATTTGCAGTATGGAGACAAAGCCTGTCTTGCCTGTCTGACCTGCATAGGCAAATCTTGTGACAAAGATATTTTATTATTTTCCCACATAATATAACCACCAGTTTGTTTTGCAGTAATAAGTATTTTACTTACATCTTGATAATTGAGTATTTTAGCATATACAGGTCTCGGAAAGTTAGATGCTTGTACCTCTCTTAAAGCTCTGTGTGCCCTTTCAATAACAATCTGTTTCATCCCCTCAGAATTATTTAACAGCACTGCAAATATTTGTAGTATGGATGGAATTAGCTCTTTATACTGGATAGATTCTGGAATCCCTCTGATGATAACATTGTTTCTTCTGGATCTTGCTTCTAAGTCTGTAAGCTTGTTTTGCATAGCCTGTATATCCAGATCATGTAGATTTGTTTTTTTTTCCAGTAAAGTTATTTTGTCCTCATTTTCCGAAATTCTAGCTTCCGTCTTATCCATTCTTTCCAGCAACTGAGTACATGTACTTCCAAATGACTGTATTTGAGAAGTCAGTTCTTTCAGTGCTTCTTGAATAGGCAGCAGGGCACTTTTGATGTCTTCCATATTTAAGGACTGATCAGGTTTAGCTTTAATCCCTGTTTTCTGTTGTTCCTGCATTTTGGTAATTTTTTGTCTTTTGGAAATCCCATCTTTTTCAGGTGATTGTAATTCCGAAAGTTTGGTTTTAGTCGTAATTGTCTCTATACTTTTTACTTCTTTAGGCATCCTGTTAGTACACAAATCCTTACTGCATAGAAAGCACACGGTCCCTTTGTTTACTTCTCTCTGCAGAGCCAGCTAATCTATTGCAATCCAGTGAAATATATTCCTTTTTTTCTGTTTTTTCTCCTTAATATAGGATAATTAAGTGTAGATAAAATTATTTCTCGAAGATTTGATGTTAAAAACCTTGTGGTATCAACTCAAGGTTTTGAATTTCTCAGGTTAAATGGGGAGCTGCAGTTCAGCAGTGTTCACAGAACGGCAGCCATCTTTGAATCCCTTTATAGGTTCTTAAACAATGCAAACCACCTCCAGTTATATGAAAATGCTTTAACTGAAAACCATTATCTTATCTCACAATGTCCTCAGTTAACTGAATTTAAAACATTTAACACAAAAAAAATCTGCCTTAGTGAAATCTAAAGTACTAGAGTCATTTGTCTTCTGAAAACCCTTTGACTGACCTGCTTGGAGATAGACATTCACAATATTTCATGTCATAATAAAATTAGATAAAGAATCAGAAGAAATCCAGATAAACAAACTTTTACATGCCATGGACTAAGAGAGTGAGGCCATAAAGAGTTCATTTACATTTACAGAGGGCCAGAATGTTAGATATGAGTTTGTGATTAGCAAGCATTGTGCCAAAATATAATACATAAAAGAGCATTATTTCACAGATGTGCACAAGCAAAGCATGGATGTGTTGATGCATTTGTAAGGTGATTGTGTAAAATGGCAGAAAACTGTGGCTTTAATGGCATGAAATCTGAACAGATAAGGAAAAGAATTGTGATTGCCCAGGCTGATGAAGAAGTGACTCAGGAGTTACAGCTTGAAGTAAATCTAACTTTAGAAAAAAAATACAAATTGCCAGAGGGGCTGAAATAGCAAAAAGGCAAAATGCAGACTTAAACATGGCAAATGATATATGTGAATTGTCTGTTGCTCTTGTAAAAATCATTAATTGTCCTGACTATTCCTGTCTGGTTGCATTGGTGCCACTAATTATATAAACTTCAGCCCTGTGATAAGTCAACAGATAATTGCAACCATTTTAGGTTCAAAATTTGCCATGGCTTTAAAGTGATTACATGTATTTATTATACTTTCTTTCTGTTTAGACACTTTGTTAGTATTAAAATCTACAGACGTATGTAGATAAGCCATACCAGTTTTATATTTAAATTGTTTCCATTCAACTAAAACCTCCTCTGAATAATCACTCTGATTTGCTAATACCAGCAGCCTGAGTCCACTAGGCACTCTACTAACCTTCAGACTTTTAGTAAAGAATGCGATGGTTCATTGTAGACATCTGAAGTTTTTCACTTTTGTCTCCAGCGTTTTGAAGTTGTCATTAACTCCATTAGATAACTTGCCAAATGTATTTACTGGCATAATTAAAATGTCTTTTAATGTATTTTCCATGACTTCTCTGTCAGAGTTACTGCTTCTTTTTTCACCCTCCTCTTGCTGTCTTACATAAGTCCTCCAAAAAGGACTCCAGTGGCATACTGTGCAGAGTAAAATCCAGAGGGACTGGATAAGGAAATATCATTTTTTCTTCGGCTAGCTGGGGATAACATAACTCCACTGATGCAACTCCAATAAAAATGTTAACCTCAATAAGACTAAGTTAAGGACAGAAGAACTATAGAATATTCTTTTTTAAACTCTTAAAAGCTGAAATTATACAATAGCTGCCTACAGTTTATTACTCTTGCAGTAAGTACTTTTAGTGTATGTGAAACAAACACTGAATCCTCCCCAAAATATCAGTAAATCTGGTAAGAATTCATAAATATACAAAATATACAAAGCTTTCAAGATTAACTCTTTATTACTGTTAAAAAACAATCAACATCCACTTAAATCAGAAAAGTAATAAAAATCAAATGACAAATTTGTCCAGGCAGGAAGCAGCCATACTTCAAATCATTAAAGATGTAATTTTTAAAACTGGTTTAATGCTCAGCACATTACTAAGTCCTGGATATTTGTCTGCACATATATAATTAATCCATTTATATTCTAATCATTTAACTTTTAAATTTTCATCCACACCTCGCATGGTAGGGACTAATAAATCAATCACTCTAAAAGTAAATTCATGTGTGTTGTCATTATCCATAATATGCCTAGCTAATGCATTAGTGGTTATTTTCCTATGTATATGTGACAGTTGTCCTGAGATTCATTCTTTCAACATTCTAGTTGTTTTGCCTACATAAAAACATGCACTACACTCACAGTTAGCTCGATAAACCAAATTTGAGAATTTGCAAGTACCAAAGCAACTAAACAAAATAAAAATCTATATTAATAACAGGATAGTTACAATTATTACATCTGTGTATATAAACACAAAATATACAATAGTAATGAGGTAGAGTTGATTTGGCTTTAAAATTTAGTCTTTGAGTTTGAATACTCTTCTTATAACAAAACCTTTGTTTAAAATTCTTTTCTTATTTATACACAGATATAGGTGTAGAACCCTTATATTCAATATCTTGTTGAGAGTCTAAAATACGTCAAATATTTTTAAAAATATCTGTAATATATTTATTATGCATTTTAATAACTGACTATGAATGACAGCTACCATTGCATATATATTGTGCATGTATATTATCAGCATGGAGATATTTACATGCCTGCATATTCTTCTATGTCATTGCACCGCTTCTTCCTTGATCATGATAAATACATAATTCTGAATAATTTATGGAATCAGTCGGTCAATTTATGAGAGCTAATAGAGAGCTAATAGATTAAATACTAAATTTAATGATGTTAATGCTGAGCTAGACATGATGCATGATAACTTTAAATTCAAAAGCTATAATAAGGATGCATTTGAGAGTAATAGGAATAAATTTCTTAGTGAATGCGATACTAGTGCTAGTCCACATTTCTTCAAAAGTGATGAGAATGTTGAGAGAACTATAATTAATACACAACCCATATGATATGCAATAAAATATAAAGCATATACGAGATATATTAGAGATGTTATTAATAACAATAATAGATATTATTAAAACAATTTTAAAAATGAGATCTTTTAATGATTTGAAGTACAGGCTGCTTCCTGATTGGATGAATCTGTCTTGCACTCTTATTACTTTTCTGATTTAAGCAGATGTTGCTTGCTTGTTTTTTTAACATTGATAAAGAGTTAATCTCAAAAGCGTTGTTTATTTTGTATATTTACAATTTCTTATTAAATGTGCTGACATGGTAAGGAAGAGTCAGTGTTTGTTTCACTGAGATGCGTTTGGTGAAACCATCCTCTTCAGCTGCTGAGCTCATTTTTTGTAGCATATCATTAAAACCATTCATTTAAATAAGAGCTGCAGACAAACATGTGACTTCTAACATTCAGTACTAGGTAACATTCAAAAACACAACTTAGTTTAATGCTTCAAGCTTCTGTTCTGTAATGTGCTTCTAAAGTTCACTGCCTCATTAATGCCTGGATAATGACAGGCATTAAGCTTTATTTGGCATTGATATTTTTTATATCTAAAACATAGTCAAGAAATTAACTCCTGTAGCAGGAGATGTGTTTGTAACTATTGATACCGAATTCCTGGGTTCCTAGGTATTCCCAGGTTGCCTCTGAAAAGGGATACTTGTGGGCAAAGGGCTTGCCAGATTGATAAAAAAAGCAGATTTTCTGGATATCACACTCCTGAAAATGTCAAGAACAGTTAGACTATACACTAAAATATATCAAATATCACAGTGCTGCAAATGTCACAAACAGATAGAAAACCTACTAAAATATATCAAAACTCATAGTACCAGGTCAGGAACAGCAGAATATTTGCTAAAATGTATCAAACATCACAATGTTGAAAATGTCAAGAACAGAGGGAATAACTACTAAAAATTACCAAAGAGGTAATGGGTAACAGTTACTTAAATTACAGTGATATGAATCCTAAAGGAAAGCCATAAGACAGAGTAGATTAACTGTGGATGATGATACATATGTAAAAGATCATTGTAATGTATAGATTTGTTAATAGAAATGATCCTAATCTGAAAATAATGTTAAATTTGACATCAGCAGCAGAAATAATATGTTCCAAGAATTGTATGTGATGCTAGGACTGGTAAAAAGGAGATAAGAGATAAAAATGTAAATGATGAAACAGTAGGTATGGTTTCACCTTTACAGTTTATTCTAAGGTCATCAAAACAATGATTTTTATAATAGGAGGATTTTAAAGTCATGAAAGTATTGGCAAGTAAATGGGAGAAAAACTAGATTTTATGAAGAAGAGGTGTAGTAATTGCAAAGAGATTTTTAATAAAAGTGTGTTTTTCTGCTCCATTTTCTTACATTGGGAACAAAAAATACAAGGTGCCAGAGTTCAACTGTGCATTGAAACGCGTGACATATGTAGCATTCTGCTCAGGGTGTACAGGAGTCTACACATGGAAGAGTACAAGGAAGGTGGCCGAGAATGAAGATAATGCATTAAAATGGCATACAAAAGGATGTGAGAATTTGAGAAAAAATGTCTTTTCAGTTTTTTAGAGAATACAGTTCTAGGAATGAGAGAAGTGGCTAAAGAATAGAACATCATTGGCAAATAATGTCTTGTCAATTTGCAGGCATCAATGAGTCAGAGAACTTTACAAGTTTGCAGCAGTGAAACAAATGCAGTTTTATATGTAACCTATGACTGGATGTTGGATGCAGTGTGTGTTGGTTTGTAACATTTAACTAAGTGAACTTTTAGTCTGATGAAGTTTTGGTTGACAAAAACAATTACTGTGAAAGTAAATGTTTTGGATATTTTAGACTTGCCTAATCTTTTAAGTGACTTCTTCTATTTTTATAATTTTCATTAAGTCTCACCTAGCTAGGAAATGTCTGCGGATTCACTTGACTTACCTGAAGAGCTATGTGCATCTGTGATTGTCCAGTCTATACACCTAACTTTATTTTAAAGTTCCACTCTTCCTGAATACTTACACTACCTTCTGTCTCTCACTTCAGGTAATTTATTACAGGTCGTGTGCTACAGTCACTCCAGCCTCAGCTGCTTGAGTTCCAAGGACTTGGGCAAGTGGTAGGTCATGCTGCTGTCCTCCCATGCCTTAACTCAAATACTGCACTCAAGCAAAATGTGGAAACTGTGGGAAGCGAGTGTTATGAGCTGGAGGGCCTCCAGGGGATGTAGTGGAACTGTTCTGTACATATCCTGTAGTTGTACTACATAGTAACAGCACATACATTGTATGATTACAGTTCGCTCACATTTTGTCAGATAGAACACCACATTTATTGTTGATACACTTGCTGTCTTTGTAGACCATCCAACTGCTGTATCCATGGATCCTGTAAAAGAAAACAAAACCTTAACAAAGTAGCTTACACAGACCTTAAGAGATGTAACCTAAATGTATGCAGCATCCACAATAAAATGATTGAACTTCTTGCCTGGATTTAAACCCACAATTCCCTCAAACCTGTACTCACTGATACATGGTTAAAATCCTCCATCAGATGTGAAGAAATACTCCCACTGGGGTATAACATAATAACAAATGTCCAAATGGAGTGATCTAGAAACTAGCACCTCCCACGTAAACATCAATCCGTTTTTGTCTAGCTTAAATAATTAAATGTCCAACAAGATATGACAAAACCTCTGACAAAGTTGGCACCCTGGAATACATGTTATCCACTAACTCTGAAAAAATAAAACAGGCTGGAACACTCCACAAAACCCATAGAGACCACCATCCAATTTTAATCAGAAACATCATAAAAATCACTATAGCCAGCACTTAAACGCTATAAAAAAACTTTACCAACTTCAACAGAGGCACTTTCATTGAGACCCTGAAACACTGCAACTAGAAACCACAAAAACATTCCCACTCCATGATGCTGTCTCACACTTTAATAGCACTTTTCTGCAAATTTTAAACCAACGAGCATCTCTGTGATATAAATGAATCCAGAGGGAAACCTGCAGGCTAACATGAAAACCAAAGCAATTAATTAAAAGTAGGGATATTGCTTGGAGTAATTGGTACAAAGACAAAAAAAACAAAAGAATTACAAAAAATGACTAACTCCTACTAAATCTTACCAAAAAATGTTCTTTTAGACAAGAAATACTATTACACACTATTACACAACTGCACAGACAGCATGCTGTAATAATCCTAAACTGTTCTGATCTACAAGACAAACTGAAGTACCCGTCCCACCCCAAACTTTCTCCCCACTGAAACTAGTCCATACCTCTCAACTGCCCAGATTTTAGTTGAACGTTCATAGGTAGGTACTAGGCTATTGGCCCAAGGGCCTAAGTAAGCCTAGCCAACAAGGTTCCCTGGGTTACCCCACCCACGAAAGTTATTTTCCTGCCACTGTCGAGCAAAGACACAGAGGTGATCCCCAGGGGGGGTGTATTTCCTATTTCCCATCCACTCATCAAGATTTTTTTGAAGAGTGCTAATGAAGAACTTTGCTTGACATAGATGGGTAGCTTGTTCCAGAGTTTGGGAAGTCTCTGGAACAAGAATTTATCCCGCCAGCATGTCCTGTTTATTGTGGTGACAAGGTTTAGGTCCCTAGAGCATGTAGATTGGAGGGATTGGGATTTCTTTAGGTGTAGCATATCCAACAGCTCTGGGTTTAACATAGCTTTATATGTTAGGCAGAGATTACCTCAGAGTAGGTGATATGCTATGGAGTAAAGCTGGAGTTTTTTGAGGCAGTCAGTGTAGGGCATCTGTTTGAGGCCAGTAATCCTCTTTGTGAGGTACTTCTGTGGCCTTTCCAGCTGCTGCAGATGTCTTGTGAGATACATTCCAAAATTGGCATTATACTCTATAATGGGTCTTTTGAGTGTTGAGTAGACGGGAACAATGACCTCTTTTTTCCTGTATGAGAACCATTTTGTGCCACGTAGAAGGACTCCCTGACTACTGTGGCGATGTGATTATCAAAGGAGAGACTACTGTCCACCTGGGTCCCAAGGTCTCTTATCACACATTTGGTGTTAAGTAGACTGCTGCCTATGTGGTAGTTCATGGGTACAGAGTTTTTACCAAAGGGGATGACACTGCACTTTTTGGCATTGAGCTTGAGGCCATAGCTCTGACACCAGGCATCTGTCTCAGTGAGGCCCTTCTGTAGGATGTCCACATCATTTGGGGACTTGACTATGGATCCTAGTTTGCAGTCATCTGTGAACTTCATTAACCAGGGCCTTCTGTGTTAGCCTGTACTTCAGAGAAGTAGATGCCAAACAGGAGAGGTCCCAGGACTGAACCCTGTGGTACACCAATTGTCACTGCTTTGAAGTCAGATTTGGAGTCTGCAACTTTTACAGTGTGGTTTCTGTCAGTGAGCCAGTTGACAACCCATCTTGTGATGTAGGGATTTATACCTAGTTTAGTGAGTTTAGCTATAATTCCAGAATGGGGGATGGTGTTGAAAGCCTTAGTGAACCAACTTACCCTCGTCTACAACTTTGGTGACTGCCTCAAAGAAGTTGATCAGGTTCAGGAGGCATGATCTACCTTTCACAAACCCGAACTGGGTGGGGTCCAGAGTTTGGAGGTTACCAATGTCTATGCATGAGTTCCATGATGATATGTTCCATGGCTTTGCAGACCAGGCTCATCAGGCTAATAGGGTGATAGTTCCCAATATCATTGGTTGCTCCCCCTTTGTGGAGTGGAATAATTGTTATTGTGCGCCATTCAGTGGGCACAAAGCCTGATGTGAGGCTATGATTGAACATGGTGCTTAGGTGGGGAGCCAGTTCATTTTGGAGTTCATGTAAAACGCAGCCTGGGACGTTGTCCGGTCCCATGGATACTGTGTTTTTGGTTTTAGAGAGTGCAGTTTTTACCTGCGTAGTTGTGATTACAGGGACTCTGCATTCTTCCTGTATAGATATGGGCCATTTAAGGGGTGAGAGGGGATGTTGACAAAATCAGTTGGCTCTGTAATTTTCCTGCCGTTGTGCTGTAACTCAGAGCAGATCTGGGTGTTGCCATTGAGATTCTCGACATAGCTATAGAATGCTTTGTGGTTGTCCTTAGCATCAGTGGTGATTTTGTTTTCGTAGCTAGCTTTGGAGGATCTTATAAGGGATCTCAGCTTCTTACTGAGGCTGATCAGGGAGCTCCTCCACTCATGGGATTTTTTCTGTTTTGCAACAGTTTCTTCCTTCTGTTGTAGAGTTTGTTTATGGCAGGGGACCACCAGATTGGATTCCTTTTTTGGAGGATAGCATCTTGGTT
Organism: Protopterus annectens; assembly: GCF_019279795.1. Taxonomy (NCBI): domain Eukaryota; kingdom Metazoa; phylum Chordata; order Ceratodontiformes; family Protopteridae; genus Protopterus; species Protopterus annectens. Next base: position 804,550,942 of record NC_056739.1, on the reverse strand, counting down.
CTGTTTGGGATAGCACGATCCATGCACTCGGTTAAGTGCTTATAGAGTGCATTTGTGTAGGATTCAGCAGTCGTAACTGTATTGTCTATCTGCATGGGTGTCATGAAGTTCACCACTTCTGTCTTAAGAAGCATGAAGTTGGCTTTGGAGAAATGTTTTTACCATAGTTTCCTTAATGGGAGGTGGGGGCAGGATGTGGATATTTTGGATGATTAGCTTATGGTTGGATCGGACCAACGAGGAGTTGACTTCAGGTGTGGAACACCGGTCACTCATGTCGGTGATGACTAGGTCTAGGATATTGTTGCCCCTGGTGGGGTTGTGGATAAGCTGATCCAGGGATTGGAATTTATGAATTCCAGAAAGCTTTGAGCAAAGGAGTTTGTACATGAGTAGTTTTCCCAGTTAATCGTGGGGTAGTTGAAATCACCCATTATTGGGGTGTTTGGTTGAACCCTAATATTTTCCAGTATATCAAGAAAAGAGGAGTGGGAATCCTGGGGCATGGTGGGTGCCAAGATATTTGCCTCAAATGTTTGGTCTGTTCCTCATAAAATTCATGACTTTCTGAAAATTACTGAGGATTGCAGATACTAAATAACATACATTTGTCTTTCAGACTTCATATCGTTCAGAAAATTCATTCTAAAACAAATTCTGTTATTCTAGAAATTTTCTAAGTTTAATATTAATAATATTTAAAATCTGTCCCTATTTTTGGGCCTTTGTCCCCCCCCCCCATTATTTTAGGTTTTGTCCAGATTTCTTGCGCTAAGATCCTGAGAGGTATAACACCACAGCTTGCAGGTTCAATGAACACTTCATCACTACTACTTCTCATATCTGCCAACAGAATATAGATATACCTCCTCTCACCTCAAATTATAGTACTAATCAGACTAATAATTTCTCATCTGAGCCAGTTCAAATTGCTTGGATAAAGAAATACTTGAACAACCCAAATTCCACTAAATTAGCAATAATGTTCCTGCAGAATATCTTAAAATAGGAGCAGATGGAATAAGCTACCCAATCTCTGTATTAGTCAACAGATTCTAGCAAGAATCTTATGCTCCAAAAATACGGAAAATCTCTTACATTTACCTCCATAAAGGAGGTAACTATAACACACTTTGTAACTATCAACCTATTGCAATTTCCTCTTTACCCCCTAAAGTATTAGAAAGATGTATCTATCATCAAACTTTAAACTTTCTGCTAGAAGAAAATGTACATTCCCCCCTTACGTCATGGCTTCCAGCCACATCACAACACTGAAACTGCCCTACTATACTTTCTAGACATAGTCAGCCAAAACAGAAATATAGGTAACACTGTCTCCACTCTGTTTCTGGACCTCTTAAATGTGTTTGATACTGTTTTCTCACCTTCTTTTCCTCAACATGCTTTCAAAAACAAATAAACAAAGCAGCACTACCTTCGCGTGCTTCCATGTTACCTCAAAATCATACACGATCCATCAAATGTTGGGAGTCCTACGCAACACTACTCTACTCACCAGCTGGTACAAACAATTGCACCACAAGACTCAGTACTTGGACCCCACCTATTTAATATAGTCATAAATGACATGCACTCAGCCACAAAACTATCCCAACTCCAGACAGGGAGTCAAGACTTCTTCTCCTCTATTGAGACCTGACTAGAGCAATCTAAACTATTCTTGAATCCAACCCAAAAATAAATCACAGTTACCTCCAATAACCTTCCACCAACTAACACTGCACAAGATATAGTGTCATCTAACAACATCAGAATAGAACAAGTCACCCATACTCACTACTGGGCATCATCATAGACAACAAACTTAAATGTGATAGTTGTCCAAAAAAAAGCACTTCTGCAAATTAGGTCTACATTACAACACCAGTCCATTTCACAGTGACCACATCAGGAAGGTAAGTGCAACATTACTCTTACTTCCTAGCCTGCTATATGCATCTGCAATTTTACTTATATTGAGGTTACACTAATTAATTCAAGTAAATTAGTGTTATACTAAAATAAGTAAATATGCATTCACCCTTCCAAACCAAACCCATCATTGTATTCCCTTGAGGGACCTGAACTGACTGGAACTACTACACCATATATCATATACAGAGTTTAATACGGCATATAAAATACTATACCATCCTTGAAACACCCCAGCCCTTAGCAATACAGCAATACAATAAAATGGTATGAACCCAAAGAAAACCTTCAGTCAAAGGACAGACAACTAGTAGAATCCCAAAAATCCTGCAATACACATGGGGACTCCTCATACTCATCAGACAAACAATCTCCTCACTTTTAAGACCAGCCTTAAACTACATTTAAGTCGGAATTGAATTTGCAACTGCCCTTAATCTCCAGCTTAAAATACCCAAATACTCATGATTTCTGCTTCTTATCTACTGAACCATTTCTTCCCAGCTGGCTCTTCATATCTTACTGAAGTTAGTTTATTGCACACCTCCCGTAAAAGTGATAGGCACCACCATTCTTTCATTAGCTTAAAAATTGCCAGGGTTATAGATGCATATCACATTACTGTAGCTGCCAAATTTTTGTACTCTATGTTTAGTGATGTTATTAAATCTATTGTGCTAAGTTTCTGCTTCAGTGATTTTTCTGTACTAAGCAGCAATATATCCTCCTTGAACTTACTGCACTTTCAATTTTTGTGTGATAGTTCCTATTTATTCAATTTTAATGAATTTCTATATTGTTTATCTGTGGAAATTATATTTATGTTATGACTTTTGACTGTAGCCCTTGTATGTCTAGAGCTTTTCTAAACAACACAGTCTAAGTAAAATAATAAAACAAAACCACAACTGGTCACGGACTGAAAAACACTGTTTTAATAAAACTTAGCGCTTCGGTTATACAAAAGTCTTCAAAGAGTAAAACACATACAACAACCACTCCCTTAAATAATACAATCTATTATCCACTTAAATAATTATTTAATAAACCTCCAATTACACTCCTTATTCAATCCATTTAGTTCCAGAGTATTATATTTCAGAATAGAAAGTGTTTCTTTATATAATAATTTATGTTTAATTTCCCAACATTCTCCTAAAGATAGTTATACACGCTCTAAAATAGTGGCTCTCAAACCATCAGCATTAGATGCATGAACATCTTTAAAATGTGCCCCTAAGGGGCTATCCATTTTGGCATTAATAATGTCCCTGACATGCTCTTGAATTTTTTTCTTAAAGGATCTAGCTATCTCCCCCACATAGTATAACCCACAATCACATTTCAATAAGTATATACCTTTTTCAGTGTTACAATCATGTGTCCCATTGGGTGAAAAATATATTCCATTTATTACATCAGATTTTTTAACCACATATTTACAAATACAGCATTTTGTACATGCATATGTGCCTGCTTTAACAGCCGGTACATCATACATTATTATATTGGGTGGAATATAATCTTTATGTACCAACATGTCCCAACAAATTCCTTTCTCTCTTATATGATATTTGTACTTTGTCTGAGATTATATTAACTAAATTTTTGTCCTTAAGTAACAGTGGCCAATATTGTTTAACCAGGTCAACGATTGCTTGCGTCAAGACATTGTACATAGTAACAAAATACACCTCCCTCATGTTGTTCCTTTGTTTATTATATTTTTTTCTTTATATTATTGGTATGATATATCAAAGGTGTTTCATTATAATTTGTATATATTGCCTTACAACCAGCTTCCATGACATTAATCTCATATCCCCTACCTATAAACATTTCAGCTGTTCTACATATCTCTCTACACAAATTATTTTCTTAATTACACAATTTTACAATACGTAAAAGTTCATTAAATGGTAGCATAGACATCAAATGCACTGGATGGCAACTATCACCATACAAAAAGGAGTTAACATTGTCAAATTTCCTGTATACAGAAGTTATTACAAGCTCACCTATTTTTCTTTTTAAAGTTATATCCAAAAAATGTATTTTGCTACCTAATTGAATACCATCAAACTTCAAGCCAAAATTATTAGTCTGTATATCTTGGATAAAAGAATCTATATATTCTTTACCCCCTTTACAAAGCAATATGAGATCATCTATGTAACAAAAATATTGCATTACATACGTCTTAAAAAAAATCATGCTTATATATATAATCCCCTTCAAATTTGGCCATAACAAGATTAGCGTACATGGGGGCAAAAGAAGCCCCCATTGCTGTAGCTGTTAATTGATGAAAAATATTTCCATTAAACATAAAGAAATTAATTTTTAGAGAGAAGGACAAAAGTTCTATTATATAATGGAACACATGAGTATCACCCAAAAAATATAATATAGCTTCTATTCCAACTTTGTGTTCAATACTGGTATATAAATTGACAACATCAAGACTTAACCAATACATATCTTGTTTCCAAATATTAACTTGGATTTTTCTTAAAAAAATATTGACTGTCTTGGATACAGGATGGCATTTGGACCACCCATGGCTTCAAATATTGATGCAAAAAAACACCCAAATTTTTCAGAAAATACTTTTCAGCAGCTACAATAGGCCTGCCACATAAATTTTTAACTCCTTTGTGAATCTTGGGGAGACAGTAGAACGAAGCTAGACAGGTATTTTCTACTTTAAACTTTTTTTGAACATCGTCCATTTTAATATAACCCAAATGTACACCTTTACGTAACAACTGTAAATAAATTTTCATTGCATCCTCATAATCTTTCACTTCAAATTTCTCATACACTTCTGTATTATTCAAATGTACATACATTTCAATATGCTGTTCATGATTTAATATAACAATTTTATTACCTTTGTCAGACATTTTAATAACCAACCTACGATCCATACATAACTGTTTGAGAGCCAACCAATGTTCTTTACTCAAATTATATTTGATTTTATATCTATTTTAAAAAATTCATAAAAAAGATTTTCTACCTGGAAATTTAATACTGACATAAAGCTGACTATATTTTGATTGCAATATGGAGGAATAAAGTTACTAAAAGAAGGAACTCCTTCAGTATTCAGCAGTGAATACACATTATTTAAACATTCCTCGTCAGACATACAAGAATAAAATGAATCATCAGAACTAATATTCAATTCATTATTAGTCATATCATTATGTTAAAAAAAATCAATTAAATGCACCTTTCTTCCCAATTTAAATAATTCACATTTTAATACATGCAAATGCGGTAATGATGTAGGAATAAACTTCAAGCCCAAATTAAGAAGAGATAAAACCAAATTATCAACAACATTAATACCATCTTGTTCTTTTGTTCTTATAAAAGTTTTGAAATTGTCTATTATATGTGTTCTGTTGATGGCCCCAGTCATTTCTGTTACGTTTCTTACCAGTTCATTGTCTATCATCTGCGGCATCACTCCAAAAGCGTTGTGCATGATGTTCGTTGTCTCCCATTGCTGCAGTCCTGACAAATAACCTCAGTCTTTCTTAACTGTCGGTTTGTTTCAGACCGGATACCAAGTTGGCCTCTTATTGTCTCAGGAAAACAATCATTTTCTCAATGTCAGGGTGCAATCCTCAACAAGTTTTGGATGTTATTTGGTTTATGCTGATAAATGGAAGAGATTTTTTCTTTGGGGTTCAGCTTAATTTGAGTTGTATATTGCAATATTTGACTGTTTTATTGGACAAGGGTTTGTCCTTCTGTGCATGCTGCAGCTATTTCTGCTCACTATGATTGTGACCCTCCTTTGTTTTCACATCCATTGGTTAAACAGTTTCTCCTACTCCTGTCTGGGATCTTAATTTTGTTTAACCTGCAGCTACAGCTGAATTGAAGTTGTTGTCTTGGAAGTCTGCTTTTTTGTTGGCTGTTACTTCTGCTAGAAGGGTATCTGAATTACAGGCCCTCATGGCAGTGGAACCTTTTCTGATTTTCACAAGGACAGAGTTTAATCCTACTTTTATGCCTAAAGTGATTTCTAATGTGGCATTGAACCAATCTATACATTTGCCTACTTTTTATGCTAACCCGCATTCTTTGGATGTACATAGGCAGTTAAGGTATTTGAGCAGAACCAAAGAGTTCAGAAGATCTCAACAATTATTTGTTTCTTTTGCTTTGACTTCACACAAACTATTTCCAAGTGGATTGGCCATTGTATTGCTTTTTGTTACTCTTATCATGGAAAGGATGTTCCAGTTGGGATCAGGCCTCATTCTACGACATTCTAGAGGCAGCTACTTGGAGTTCTGTACATACCTTTACAAAGCATTATCATTTGCCTTGCATTCTGACATCTGAGGCAAGAAAGACTGAGGTTGGACTGCAGCAATGGAGATCCTCGAACATCTACATTTATGGTAGGTACAAAACCGTACTTTCTAACAGCTGCTGTGCTGGCTGCAATGCTGGAAATCCTTCATTGCTTTCACTCTCTACCCCAGTTGTTGTTTCTCTTTCTTCCGAAGTAATGAAAGACACTGTTTGGGAAGGAGGTTTAGCACCGCCTCTTCCTGTACGCCTTGTAACCTGATAGGAGCATTTCCACAGAAACGCTCTTTGAAATTTGTAATCTTTTATGTCCCTATTGATTTTGTATTTCTTTTTATCAATTAGTTCAGATTCAAATTCTTGCAATTTATTATTATCTGACAACAGTTAATTCTGTCAGGTTGCATTAATATGTTTCCCCAGCTCCGTATTCACGGCAAGCACTTCTTCTTTGATCTTTTTTTGTTTAAGTACATCACGTTCTACTAGGATGTGCACCCATTTCATAGCACATTTATGGACAGCTGTAATCCACCTAGCTTTAAAAACATTATCTTGCTCGTTGTTACCATCAAATGGAGTGGTCGGACTTTTAAATGCTCTTAAGCCCCTTGGGGCTATGTCCAACTCCAGATAACGTTTTAAGCACAAAACATTGAAATGTGTGCTAGTCTCTTTAAACAATAATTTCTCAAGTTTATGATTCAGCTCCTGCAATTCTGCCGACAGCAGGACAGTATCTGTGGCACCTACAGAGGCAAAAGGATCTTCCGTTCTTTTGCATCTATCTCTGTGGAATTTCTCCCAAAAGTTCTCTGTATTTTCTCCAGATAACTGGACTCATTCACCACTCTGGACAACATATTGGTCCATAGAAAGTTGACTGTTGTCCATATTTTCTTCTTGAAACACCCAAGGAATGTTATTAGCTGGGTCCGTGGCCATTAACTAACCAAAAATTGTAAACAACACAGTCTAACTAAAATAATGACCACAACTGGTCATGGACTGAAAAACACTGTTTTAATAAAACTTGGTGTTTCGGCTGTACTACAGCCTTCAAAGTGTAAAACACATACAAAAACCACTCCCTTAAATAGTACAATCTATTATCCACTTAACAAATAATTATTTAATAATTAACCTCCAATTACACTCCTTATTCAATCCATTTGGTTACAGAGTATTATATTTCAGAATAAAGAGTGTTTCTTTAAATAATAATTTGTTTAATTTCACAACATTCTCCTAAAGATAGATATACACGCTCTAAAATAGTGGCTCTCAAACCATCAGCATTAGATGCATGAAAATCTTTAAAATGTGCCCCTAAGGGGCTATCCATTTTGGCATTAATAATGTCCCTGACATGCTCTTGAATTATTTTCTCGTCTCTCCATGGACCTTAAATTTAAAATCATTTCTACCCAGTCAGACCTATTAAGCATAACTAAGATTGCAGAGCCATGCTGACATGGTGGTTGCCTGCTGCTGCCAGAGAGGGAAAACAGATGTTAGAAGTAATCAATGCTTTGTTAGCATTTATTAATGCTTAGCTAAATAAAACAGTTATAAGACAGTGGAAACCCTCCTGGATGAGGTTAGAAAGAAAGATGAACAGGGCTGTTCTTTAAGGAAATTAACAAAGAGGGATACGTTGAGACTGATGCAGCAGAATCTTTTTTTTATTTACAAGATTAATCCACAATCTACAATAGGAAAATCAACAAACTAATGAAACCTAGTGATGGGAAGGAAACAGTGACCAACATGACCTTTGGTGTATCCCATTTTCTGAGGTTTGTAGAATATAAACAGTATAAAGAGCACTTCAACATGACAGGCATGCTAATATGTCAAGTTTGGAGGAAGACCAGACTAGCAATATTAGAAGCTTGAGTGATGATACTAAGTGGATTATAAACCTACAGAGAACAACAGCAGGAAAATGAAAATGAGAAACCAGATGTAACGAGTGCTCTGTCCACGTGCACAGCAGATGCTCACTTTCTACTCCAATGGTGGCTCAGACCATGGCCCTGGTGAATCCCATAAGGACATACATGTACCATGGGTAAGTGAAGGAAGACAGGAAGTACCACAAGAGGAAGAAAATGCAAACATGTGGTCAGGGCCTTAAAGAAAAGGCTTGTGGTTCTGAAGTGATGGTCAAACAGCTAGACTTTTCAGGCACATTTTTGACCAAAGTTTAAGCCAGAAGTACAAAATACAGACAGTATCTGACAGAGGCAGCTCCATTGGTGTAGAGGGTTAAAGCCTTGGTGATGCCCTAAATGATCTGAGTTCAAGTAGTAGTTTGAGTGACTTTTGGTGCTGACATGGGGAGGGCTTGGCACAATGGTTAACATACAGAGTACAGGCTTTGATTCTAACTTCCAGTCATTGACTAGACTTATACTAGTCCGCAGACTGATAGCCTAATATGTATCAATGAACCTATGCTTATTCATTTGTGTATGACTGTGTGTGTGTGTGTGTGTGTGTGTGTGTGTGTGTGTGTGTGTGTGTGTGTGTGTGTGTGTGTGTGTGTGTGTGTGTGTGTGTGTGTGTGTGTGTGTGTGTGTGTGTGGAGGGAGGCAGATTGAGAGAATCCAGTGCCACAATCCATCTTGCGGAGGAGTGGGAACACAAATGATGACCTGAAGTGAGTATTTATCCGCAAAGTCATCAGTGCAGTAGCCCTAATAGTAGGTGAGCAGGAGCATGCAGTAACATGGGGTGGGTATACTGGCTCCTGTGGTGATGCAGGCCACTTGGCCCCATCCATGGGAGAGGTTAGGGTCATTCCAAATATTTAATTTGCAGAATTTATTTTATAATTTTATTTATTTAACATTTGTTTACTGGGAAGGTCCAACTGGTACAGAGCCCATCTTCAGAGGAGGCCCAGAGAGAAACACTCCAGATGGGTGTCTTTGGAATGGATGCCAGTAAGGGTAAAATGGCTACTGAAGCTGCATGTATGATAACCTTCTGTGTCAGCTCTAACCCTGTCTGGGGAATGTATAAGATGTGGGGAAAAGTGTGTCTGACTGTCAGGGAGAAGCATGACCATTTGCACACAAAGGAAGAAAAAAACATATTTAAAAAAAATTAACATAAAATCAAATCAATTAGCCAAATGATACATGAAATTACTGGTTTAACAATGGTCAGAAGAACAGTTATATGAAAACACATATCTGCTTAAATGTTGTTAGTTTGTTAGCTCATGTAAACTAACTGCATATTTTAGGTGGTACATGCTAAGCAGACATACATCTCAACTGTACAGATTTTCAGAGAATGTCCAGATTTTTGTCCCTTATTTTTGGTCTGTTTCTCATAAAATTGTGGTTTTCTGGCAAATTGTTGGCAAATTTTCGAGGAATGAAGTCAGAAAATAATGATATTTGAGATTCAGACTTTCTACCTTTCAGAAAATTCATGTTAATGCAAAACCTGTTATTCTATCAATGTTCTAAGTTTGTAAGATCAATATTTAAAAATTGTCCCTATTTTTGAGCCTTTTCCCCCTTTATTATTATTAATAATTATAAGTTAAGTTGAGAGGTATGTAGGCAGATAGTACTGAGGGTTAAATCTATGAGCTGTTAATGAGTTGTTTCCTGTGGTCCTGAGTGTGATTCCCTGACCTCCATAGCTCTCATCTGTCCAGATTTTTGACTCATAGTTTTTGTCCATTTCTCAAAAAATTGTAGTTTTCCAGCAAATCACTGGGAAATCACAGAGGCCTGAAGTCAGAATTTAATGGCAGACATTTGATTTTCAGACTTAATATCCTTTAGAAAATTCATACTAATGCAAAACCTGTTATTCTATCAACTTTACAAGTTTGTAAGAGCAATATTTAAAAAATGCCCCTATTTTTGGGCCTTTGCCCCCCCCCCCATTATTTGTGGCTTTGTCCAAATTTCTTGCTCTAAGAGGTTGAAAGGTATGCAACTCTAAGCAATTCACATAACCAGACAGCATTCATGGGCTGAGACTGTAAAAAGTTCCATGAGTATCAGTGCTATCAGTTAAATAATAAAATGCATCTATTAAACAATTAGAATTTTATTTGTGATAGTTAGACATAATGACCTGTAGATGGCGATATATGCTATGTGTTTAAATATCAGAGTTCTCATTTGTGGTGGATTTTGCTTTGGCAACAGATACTGAAAGTTATCTGTAGAGACGTACGAGTTTTAGATGTGATGTGTTCAATATTTTCTGTGAAATAAATCATGTTCAAATATATTCTTGCATATCAGTCTTCCAAGTTAACACAGTACAGTCCCTGGATCTGAAATGTTACTTTAATAGTGTGTTTATTAGACTGTTTTTCCATTGCAGATGCCTGTCTGCACTCCATCCTGGCTCTGGTGCCAGTAATAAAGCTACTGCTGTGGCTGGTAAATTGGCTGTAATGCATGTTTTATAGGATTGTTAGGTGTCTGTGGAACTCCTGACCTCTTTGTTTCACCAATATCTGTGTGCCTACTACTGGTATCCATCTATTTTAATTTTGAAATGGATTTTTTGGCAGGGTGAGTGTGTTTCAGTAATATTATATACAACATTCTATTTGTTTTAATCTTAACCATGCCTTAGAAAAGCCTCGTTGTAATGTTATGAAGCACTTTCCTAATCTCTATGCTTTTTACATGCAACATGCTTTAAACTGGTAGTGAAATGATGTGAGCTGCATAAACTCCACTTTTATTTATTTATTTTATTTATTTTACATTTGTTGACCGGGCTAGTCTAACTGGATATATGTCCATTTTCAGTAGAGGCCCGGGGAGAAAAGCTCCAGGCATGAACACTAACAAAGTTAACAATATATAACAAAGACGTATAATAACAGTACAGAGGTACAATTGGTTAAAGAAAAAATATAGTAGTAAAAATATTGACTATAGACATTATGTTAAAAGATTAAACTAAATAAAAAATAACAAGTACACTAAACACAAGTTGGGTATGAGCAAACAGAGTCAGGTCCTTACAATTTTCCTATTACTATGAGAAAAAAAGATAAATAAGTAGATTTGGAGGTGTAGGTTAGGGGAGAGGGAAGGGGTATGAGCAGGAGGGGCTAAAAGTTTCAGTCTGGGTTACCCCAAGGACAAAGCCACTGAGTTTTAAGATGTTCTTTAATATGTTTTTTGAATAGAGAAGTAGAGGCTAGAGTAGAAAGTTCAGGAGGGAGTTGATTCCAGTTTTTACCTATAGTGTTTGAGAAAAGTGAGTCACCAGCTTTGTTGTTAGATTTAACTGAGGAGACCAGGAGTTTATTAGCAGGACGTAGTGTAGCTAGATTTTTATATGGTGACTTCTCACACCTAACCTGGAAATTTGAGTACACTAATTTTAAGGAAAGGTCTAGTTGGACTAGACAAAATTGAAGTAGTCCTTTATTTCTTTCTTCTGACTGATGATTTGGGTTCTTTTTACTTGCAGCAGGCACCCAGCAAAAAAAAAAAAAAAACATCATCATCAGCAGCAGCAGCACTGCATGAAGGGAATTTGGTTTATTGCGATCCCCATGGTGCCTTAAATTGTCAGTGTTTTACAGGTATAACCTCAGTCACTACAACCTCCAGATTCAGAGGCAGATGTTTTAATAACTGCGCCGCTGTGATATAAATAAATATTTAGTTATTTTTATTTTGTTTGTTTACCAGGACAGTACACTGATCATAATAGACCATTTGCAGGCACAGCACTGGGTAATATTCATATGTAAATTAATCTAAATAAATAAGCACTACAGATACCACTCAACTGTACAGATTTTCACAAAATGCCCAGATTTCTACCTCAGATTTTTGGTTTATTTTCCATAAAATTGTAGTTTTCTGACAAATTAGTGGAAAATCATTAAAGACTGAAGTTAGAAAATAATGACAGACATTTGAGTTTTAGACTTCATACCCTTCAAAAAAATACATGCTAATGCAAAACCTTTTACTCTATCTACTTTCTAATTTTGTAAGAGCGGTAATTAAAAATTGTTCCTATTTTGGGGCCTTTGTCCCCCTTTTATTTATTGCTTTATCCAGATTTTTTTCTCTAAGAGGTTGAGAGGTAGGTATGGCACTACAATTGGAGGTAATGCAGACTAAGCAGAAAGAGTAATGTTTAAAATTAAGTATAATGGACCAGTCATAAAATATAACCTAAAGATAATAATACATCCCTTGCAGAAATAGCCATATTTGTCTTTTCCCTTTGTTTCTGCAGCCTCACTTTGTCTGAGTGTCTACACTCCTTTGCTTAGAGTACAACAATCCTCTTGTAATCATAATTTACTTGTTATGTGACTTGACCACCATCTGCTCAGCCCAGTCCCTACCCAAACTGCAAAAAGTTACACAGGAAGCCTTTTCCACTATTGAAACATGGTTATCCAATGTCCAATTAATACTCAACCCAAACAAAACTAAACTACTCATCTTCCAACCCACCAAACATACTCAAAACAACTCTCACTTTAACATCACAGCAAAAGACAACACCACTATATACCCAACTGAACACACCAAATTGCTAGGAGTGGAAATAGACAATAAACTAAAATTTGGCATTCACATATCCATGACCATAAAAAAAGTCCACAAAAAACTAGGAGTGTTATACAGAAATAAGCAATTTCTCACCAAAGCAGCAAAGATTTCAATAGCAAATTCCCACCTTATCTCCACCCTACTTTATGCCTCTCCAATATATACCAACCTAAGGCAATGTGATCTAAACAAGCTAGAGACCTGCTACAACAAAATCTCCAAATTCGCCACAGGAGCATTCTACCGTAGTCACCAGTGTGTCTCACTTGCTGAACTGGGCTGGCTTAAACTCCCTCACCTCCTTCAGTGGTATCAACTCTCACTCGCCCACAAACTAGTAAACCATCCACTAAATGTCCCATCCCTCCAGAATCTACTCCAACCCTATCACACCACCAAACCACTAAGATCCAGCAACAAGAATCACTTGCAGATCACTAAAGCCAATAACTCTGCTGGTGAAGCACTATTCTCTTGCGCCATAGCCAAATTATGGAACTCACTCCCACCCACAATTACCTCCGAACCATCATGCACCCACTTCAAAACTTTACTAAAAGTGCACCTAAAAACATGCTGGCTATGCCCTTGCAACTCCCACTCTAATATCATCCACCCCATCCAACCACTACCTTTCTTTCCACTCCACTAACTACCTTGATTATAGCAAGCTCAGATGCTCATAAGCCTAGTACTTATTATACAGCAGGAACTTCTCATTGTAACATTTGTTAATGTCTGTTATGTACTTCACAGATAAAGATTCTAGTTGTATACTGATGTACTATGTTCTTCATCTGTAAATATGTTGTAAGTAATTGCTATGTTAAATTGTTAATAGCTATGTAATCCAATGTAACTACTGTCTGTTTATTTTACTGTGGAGCTTTTCTCCCCGGGCCTCCACTGAAAATGGACCTACATCCAGTCAGACACTCCCGGTCAACAAATTTAAATAAATAAATAAATGTGGTTTAGAGAGAAGGCATTTACCACGTTATGTTATGTTATGCTATGTTATGTTATGTTGTGTTATGTTATGTTATGCTGTATGTTATGTTGTGTTATGTTATGTTGTATTATGTTATGTTATGTTGTGTTATGTTATGTTGTGTTATGTTATGTTGTATTATGTTGTGTTGTGTTGCATTGTGTTATGTTGTGTTATGTTATTTTATGTTATGTTATGTTATTTTATGTTATGTTATGTTGTGTTATGTTATGTTGTGTTTGTTGTGTCATGTTGTGTTGTGTTATGTTATTTTATGCTATGTTATGTCACTGGGAATAAGAAGCAGGAGTGCAGCCCCACAATATCAGATGCATTTTGTTCAGGAGGCAATGAGGAGTTCCTGTAACTCAGTCACCTGGACAGTAAATGCCAAATCATTATAACCAAACTGGTGTCAATAAGCATGTTCTGTGCAGTTCTAGCCTGTAATTTAGTCTGGGATCTGCATTTATCTAGGTTTGCAAAGATAGGTGAGGAAGAATGGCAGAAGGAAGCCAGGGTCTCCAGATGGCAGCATTTTGTGGACTGTACGGACTATTTCCCGCTGAGAAAACTTTGTCTCATTTTGACAGAAAACAGATATTGATGGTACAAAGAACTGCTTGGTTTACTTCGTCTGCCCATTTCCCTAGCTACCTTATTCCCTCCCCCATAAGGATTGCTTTGCTTTGCATAAGTGACACCTCCTATTGAAGTCTTCTGATGTTATTGGACCTATCACTATTGCTAGAAATCTGGTTCAGTCATCCGACAGCCTTTCTGAGACATAAGAAGACATAAGGCATTCTAATATTCCTCCTGTGACATAACACTTCCTTCTAGCTGCCATATCTATCTGCAATGTAACTTAAGACTGTGTTGCTTTAGTCTCGTACATCCCTTTTTTATCTGTAATACCAACTTTGAATCTAGATTATTTTGAGGTACTTAAACATTTTTAATATGCTCCCCATTTGTCTTACTTTCTTCACAACTTTACATAATAAGTTCTTGTGGCCTATTTGTTGATAGCAGATTGTAAAATGCTTTTGTTTCCTGCCACTGAACTGGTTCTGTTCTGATTATATATTTACTAAGATAAGGTTTCTAGAACTAAAATAGCAAACTGCATCTGCTACCTCTCTTCGGCTGTTCCAGCATCCCAGCTTCTTAAAATGGATTCACCAACAAGATATGCAACTTATTTTTCTCCTTCTATTGTGCCAGTGAATTCTAACAAATTTGAACCCTGCACACATCTTTTTCATCAAAGTATATATTTATTTATTTATTTATTTGACATTTGTTAACCAGGTTAGTCCAACTGAGCTAGAAGCCCATTTTCAATGGAGACCCGAGGAGAAATGCTCCAATGTATTTACACAAAATTCACAGTAAGAGAGTATATACAAAGTAATTAGTGTGCAACAGTACAATGATGAATATGTACATGAGCAACAATTTTAACAGTTGAAAGTAAGTGATAAAACTGATTATGACAACAGCATACATATCTCAGTGATAATAATAAAAAATATGATGCGCTGCAAGAATTCAGATGCAAACCTACACCGATTACACTGTTTTGGAAGACGTATCTGCAGTGGATACTGAGAAGTGAGATAACCTGAGGATAGAAGGCAACTATGTGAAGGGAGTATGAAAAAGAGAAAGACAGGCTGTGAAGTTGATAGCAGAGGTAGAGAGGTGAGATGAAAACAATGAGGTGAGGTTGAAAAGGATGGAAACTGGTTAGGTAGGTTCCTGGCATGGACAGATCCTAGAGCTTAAGAGGAACAATTTAAGTTGCTTTTTGAACAGAGAAGTATTTGAGGTGTTTCTAATGGAGTAAGGAAGTTTAAAATAAAATAAATAAAAATAAATAAATAAATGTGCAAATGTCTACGGTTACCACCCGTCCCCTTGTCAGTGGGACATTCACGGGTTGAGTCTTCTCATCCCATTGCCCGCACTGTCAAGCAGTGGGACTTTAAAAGTCCCATTTTCCAATGCACACTGAATTGCCATGGAAAAGCCAAAAATACTTCCGTTTTTTCCACTGCAATGCGGTGACGTCACCAACCCGAACCTGCAGTTAGAGGTATGCCCTGTTAGGTCTGGGTGGCATAAATCATGCAGCAATTGGCTGCAAGGATTGAAGGGGGAGGGGATTCGACTCAGAAGAGCCCTACAAAGGTCGCAAGGTCACAGCTGTAGAACGGTTTTGTATTACTGTTTCTAAGCTGCTATAATTTAAGGATTGAGATTTGGTAGCCAGCAAGGAAGCCAGCCGGCCAGCAAGAAAGTCAGCCAGCCAGCAAGGAAGCCAGCCAGCCAGCAAGGAAGGAAGCCAGCCAGCCAGCAAGGAAGCCAACCAGCCAGCCACTCCAGCAGGTAGGGAGCCTGCTAGCCAGTCCAGCAGGCAGGGAGCCAGTCATCCAGTCATCCAGTCCAGCAGGCAGGGAGCCAGTCATCCAGCCAGCCATTCCAGCAGGAGGGAAGCAGCTAGACCAGCGAAAACTGTGATAGTGGTAAGTACATATTATTTTGTGGCTCTAGTTATTTAAAATGGGAATATTGTGCTTTATTTAAGTTTTTAATGTTTAGAGGTAAATGGGGGGTGCAGTATGCAGTATTTAAATCTGTGCAGTGGTAATTTTGAGATTTCCAAGCAGTAGTTTAAAATGGGAATATTGTGCTTTATTTAAATGTAAGTTTCTAATGGTTAGAGGTAGATGGGGTGCAGTATGTAGTGCTTACATCTGTGCAGTGGTTATTTTGAGATTTTCGAGTAGTAGTTTTTAAAGGTATAAAAACCTGTGTGTGTGTGTGTGTGTGTGTGTGTGTGTGTGTGTGTGTGTGTGTGTGTGTGTGTGTGTGTGTGTGTGTGTGTGTGTGTGTTTATGTATATGTAATTATAATTGTGGTTGTTGGGGTATGATATTTTAAAGGCTGAACCATCTGTATAGAAGTTTTGTTTATTTCTGGTGGGGGGGCAGACTTAAATATAAATGTAGTGTGATGTATTTCTATTGTCATAGCTTTTTCAGGGTACTTTCTGTTTACATATAGAAAATGTTTGAGTATAGTTTGCACTTTTTTGTATGGAAATGTGTGCAATTTAATGCTGTTTTCAGGAAGTTAGGATATACTGTTTGGGTAATTTTTCCTGTTAGTTCTTGCAAGTCAATGTGCAATGTAAATGTGGTGCAAGTCTACCTTTTGAGGGGGAATGTTAATAGTTAACATAGTGCATTTATTATCCTAGTAGGTACATGTTGCCAACTTGCCGAAGCTGTCTCAAGATCGTTTTAATTTATAGTTGTAAATGTGTGCATTTTATTTTTTATGCTGTCTTTAATAAGGTTAAAATGTCCTGCTTTGCTTGTAATGTGAATATGGGTGTGCTGCTTTTACTTGGGCCTGTTTATTGCGTCGTTGTCCTGGGTAAATTACTCTTGTTTTGAGGTAAAAGGGGTCTATGGGGTCTGCCGTGCATTTTATTTTATTTTAGGTGCTTTTGCAAGAAGTATTTTTAAAAGGTAAAATGTTTACGTACTTTTTTTCATGTTTTTTCTTTTCTTTTTTTTTTTTTGTGGATGCATGCTAAGAAGTTAAAGCAGTGCATTTGGGATTGTGCTAAAACATGTCATTGTTTCAGGATAGTTTGCTTTTATAAGTAGCAAAGTTTGTATTTTACTAAAAACTGAACCAACGGACTGAACCGTTTGAACTTAAAAACTTTTGGTTTTAAAAGTTTGTATTTTGTTTTTAACGATGTCTTCAATAAATTTACAATGTACTGATTACAGTCGGTGCTGCTGTTGGGCATGTTCGTTAGTAGATCATTGCGCTGTGTAAATTAGTGCTATACATTTATTTCTTTTAACTGCTGTGGTCAAAAGCTAAATCAGGTCTATGGTGTCTGCTGTGCATACCCATTCATTTTAGAGTGTTTTTTTTGTACAGTGAAAATGTGTTTAACTTTATTTTCTTGAGGGGTGGGGGGCATGTTCGGAGGTAAAAATAATGCATTTAGTTTTCTATAAGCTGTGTTAATGTCAAAGATTTCAATGGTCAAAATGCCCCCTACATTACCTCATTTACTATTTTACCTTTTCAAATGGTTGGTGATGTTAATTCTTTTCTGCTCCATTCCTCAGTTCTTACATATGCCAGTGTTTTTTCAAGCCAGTTCTTTCACATGCCAGTGATTTTTTCAAGCCAGTTCTTTCACATGCCAGTGTTTTTTCAAGCCAGTTCTTTCGTATGTCAATGTTTTTCTAGCCTACTCATTCGTGTACCAATGTTACTGCACCCTAGTGACACAGTTTTGCTAAGTATGTTGCGTATCAGGTAAGTACAGATTCAAGAATGAAGAGAGCGGCAGCTTCATCGCAGCCAACCAGCAACAAGAGAATGTGCAGGTGGCAGGATGTTTGGAAAACGGAATTCAACTGGATTGAGAGATGCAGTGATGTCAAAGCATTCTGCAGGTACTGCAAGAGAGAATTTCTAGTGACCCATGGTGGAAGAAACAATGTTGCACAACATGAGGCAACTGAACATCATAAGACTGCTATTCTGCAAGCTAAATCCAGTCACCTGAAGACAAAGTGGGCAAGGAACACAAACACTGAGGGACCAGAACTTAGGATGATTTCAGCAGAAGACTCTGAGGTGTTCCATGCTGTTAAGCACAATATTTCCTATAACAGCAGTAAAGTTGGCCAGCCAGTTGTACAGTGACTGGGGCATTGCAAAGAAGCTACCTTGTGGAAGAACCAAAGCTGAAGCCATAGTCAAGAGTGTTTTGGGACCACACTCATTGGAATGTCTCCTGCATGACCTTCAAAAACCAGGCACTTCATCTGCAATTTCATCAGATGCTTCCAACAAGGGGAACATAAAATTATTTCCACTTGTTGTGAGGTATTTTTCAAAAGAAGAAGGAGTGGTGAATGGCCTTTTGGACTTCTATGAAGACCCTGATGCAGCTACACAGGCTATATCACAGCAGATTTCAAACATTATGGAAAGGAACACCTTGCCCTGGAACAGCATTTCAGCATATGGGGCTGATAATGCCAGTGTGAATGATGGGAAGAAATCTGGTATGTATACCAGATTAAAAGAAAAGTGCCCATTACTCCAGAAGGCTAACTGTGTTGCCCACATCATTCACAATGCAGCCAAAAAAGCTGCAACACAACTACCGTATGATGTGGAAGTATTTGTAATGAAACTTTTCAGCCATTTCTCAGGTTCTGCCACAAGGACCAGAGACTTGAAAGACTTCTTTGAGTTTTGTGGCATGGAATTTGAGAGTCTGTTAACACATGTGCCAACAAGGTGGCTGTCACTACTGACAGCCATTGAAAGAATAGTGAAAAATCTCCTAGTGCTCAAGTCCTATTTCCTCTCCCAGGGAGAAGAGGAGACCCCCCCCCCGGCAGATAATGCAGTACTTTTCAGCTAATGAGCATCATGCGAATGCATTGCCTATGCTGCCCCAGTACTATTTACACTTTCTCAGTGCTGTTCTTGTGGGTTTCAATTAACATAGAAGTACATTAGAAAAATCAGCATTTACTGCCATGGAAACATTTTGTGTAATGGTCGCTCTGAAGCAAAAACTGCAGGCAAGAGCTGAAGGTGCTTTCTTTGGAGGGAAACCTAGGGCACATGAGCACATTAGTTTGAATGAGTTAAGAGCAAATTAAAGTTCCCGACATTCTTATAGATGAAGTTATGCAAATCAAAAAAAACCTACCTTCAAGAGAAATGCTCAGTATGAACAACTGTCATCTTCTCTAAATCTCAGCCAGAGCAGGCAGATTCCAAAAAGTGAAAACGCTTCTGAAACATCCCAGTATATTGAAAGTGTCTGGATTTGGAACATAGGTCAAGAAATTATAACTTCAGAATTTTGGACACACCAAAGAATTAGAACATGTCAGCAAATTATGAAGTATTTTCACATATTTTTTATCCATTCTGAATAGTTCTATGCACAACTCTAAATTCCTTTGGCCATGCAGGGCCTGTAAATCTAATTTTTTTTCTATATGCATTTTACCTCTGTGTCAGTCAAGCAGCCAGCTTTCCTCTGCTGGTCCTGAACACATTTGTTCCAGGTATAGAGAGGGGGGGGGTTGTGCCCTCACTGGCATCTTGGTAATGAAGGCATTTTTAGTGAGGCACTAACCCCACCCTTGGTGGTTAACATGAGTTCTTGTGTTACCACAGAGTCCCCTACACTGTCCTCATGATCTTGAGTGCTACCATCCCATGAAACTGAAGGCTACTTTTACAACCTTGAAATGCCTAAACTCGTGTCCGCGGTCCTGGATGTTTTCAGTGCCTTTCAAGTTTCCACTTGCACAGTGGTGATTTGCTGAATGAAAACACCTCTGCACACTCCTGGGATGGACAAACCATCATCATTTATTTTTTCTCATTCTCCCTTACTGAGTTCTCCCAACATTTGAGCTGTTATTTAAACTCAGGCTGCCTGGGGTCATACTTTGGACATTCTCACTCTATACAACAGAGCCAGGCTGTAATTCTGAAATTCTTCAAGTTGCAGGACAGTAACAAGATATAGTCTGCCTAACAGCAAACAGCAATTAACAATTTAATGACCAAAGAATCGGGGATAGCTGGGAAATTCCCACAGAATAACCAAAAAAATGGCATAGTTTTACAGCTATTCAACATTCGCTTTGCCTGAAAAAGTAAATACATTTTTTTCTTTATCCAGCAAGGCTGAAGATGGTACATAAAGTATTTAGTTAGAACAGGAGACTGTAAAAGAAGCTCAAACTGAGTTAAAGATGCTGTAACAGTTAGTGCAAATTATTTTGATCTGGATCTTAGCTTTGTACTGAAGTGTTTATATTATGGATTTTTCCTTTAGGTTGTAATGTCTGATTTTTTTTCTTGCTGCTGTTGTTTTATTTACAGAGTATCACAGGACTTTAATTAGTGATAATGTATCAGCATCAATTAAATTTCAAAGTTCAGTGGCTTCTAGCATGTATTTTCCAAAAGAAATGAAGTCTGAAACTCAAATATCTTTCATTATTTAGTGGTCTACTAAATGATTTGCCAAAAACCCACAAATTTTAGGAGAAACAGACCAAAATATTGGTGAAATCTAGACAGTTGAGAGGTATTCCCAGCAAAACTTGTCTAGTCAAGTGAGTACCACAATAAGCAAAAGGAGGAAAGAATCAAACACGTACCTTGACTCTTAGACCCTTAATCCTCTACGCTAACATGTTTTTCTTGCATTCCTTCTCATATATATATATATATATATATATATATATATATATATATATATATATAAAAATATAAAATATATTTTTTAAGTAATGGATTTGCTCACATAAAAAAGGTTTCTTGTCTGTTTATAGCTTAGTCTGAGGTAGCAGGAGAAGAAGTACATAACCAGATAACCGCTATGTATATTCGGGTCCCTATTAATTTGACGAAACTTTAGCTTATCGAACTACAAAAGATCGACAGCTAAAGATCGAAATGTCCAAACCATGAACTATCAGCTAACTGAATTTTTTCCCATGGAACAAATTCGCTTGACCATTACACAAAACAAAAACCTTTCAACCTGAATTAAGTGGGGGGCTTTAGCCCCCACAACACCTCTAACTAAATATACTAACTCTGAGATCGCGCCACATCGAGGAAAGGGCAAATTCACATTAACAGCCAAGCAAATTCTTTCCCTGAGAAAAAAATTTGCTTAGCTGGCCGTTAGAGGTTTGGCTCTTTCGATCTTTAGCTGTCGATCTTTTATAGTTCGACAAGCTAAAGCTTCGCCAAATTAATAAGGACCCATATATTTGATATATTTCTTGTCTATAGGTCATTTACATAAATAAACCCCAGGCTATTTGCACAGGCTGACCAAAATTGTGCAAAAGAATATGGGCGTGAGCAAGTGGACACATATATTATGCATTGTTTAACCATGCTTTCAATTTTCAGCCATTTTTTCCAATCTCTCTAAGCCAAAAGTAACCTTTCAGGTTCACACCCACTGATCTGTCTACTTAGGGATCTACAGTAATTCATTTGATCATACAACCACATTGCTGAATTACTAAATGTTGAGATGAAAAAGTCGACATTGCAGAACATTGTAACGTCAAAACAGTGAAACATATTACATTGAAACCAAAAACATTGAAAACACTACAAAAAACATAAAACCTGCAACCTTATGCCTTTGCAAAATGTAACCCAGTCAATTCCTGCCTCCAAACTCAAAATCAAGTTCCTTAACACAGCACAAAAGTAAATTATTAAATAACTACCTCACATACTAGTTTACGTAAAATAAAACAAACCCAAAAATAGAAAAACTAAACATACAAGTCCTAATTAACACATCAGTACACTTACCTTATTTTCACTCATGTTTGCAGGGGGGCAAGCCCCCTCCTACACTTCTGTAAATTAAATATACCAACTCGGAGATCATACTAACTTGAGGAAAAGGGCAAACTACCTATAAATTACACTGGTTAACCTTTTAAACATAAGTGACTGTTCCACCAGCCTCCAGTTGCACCCACACTGAAGAACCGAACTTCCACCATGGTTTTTATTTTTCTTAGTTACAGAACAGTGAACACATTCTTAAAGCAATACCACCCTCTGTACATGGTAAAGCACACATTTTACTATTTGACAAAAATGACGTGACAATTTGAAATTTCAGTATTCTGACATTTTGACTTTTTTGTCTCGATGTTTAGTACTTCAACTATGTGGTCGTATGACAAAATAAAGTAGCCAAAGCCCAAAACCAATAACTGATTCAATACTGATCAGTTTTCTGCCTTTCTTCAAACTCAAACTTTGAACTTTTGTTCAAAGGCTTGATCTTAAAAGTTACATAGGTGTCACATTTCATGGGATGGGAATGGGAAGGGGGAGGCTCAATTTTTAAGAATTTTTTTTCAGCTTTGGTTTTCTGTGTTCAATTGATTTTCACTAATTCTGATGAAAGGCTGATATATTATAAGTCTGAATATTAATGCGGTTAAAAACTCTACAAAGAGGGCCAACTTCACACAGTATCTCCATAGGTTTAAAGTGGGCATATGTTGTCTACAGGACCTCCATTTCAATAACCATGATTTTTGGACCTGCACTCAAATAAAAATATATATTTATATTTTATGCCTGATTATTCTAAAGTGTAAGAGGGGAAAAATTGGGCCAGGGACACACTAATTTGTTCCCTTCATATGTGTTGCACAACAAAAACGAGTAGCTTGATTCAGATGTTAATTATAAAAATCTGTAGTAAAACTTTACAACTTGTAGAGCAGCTTTGCTTGTGTGGATGACTTTTGCACAATTGTAAGTCACATGACTTATAGTGTTTATTGGTGGAGGATTGTGACTATTTTTAGGTCTGATTACGTTCCATGTGTATATGGAACAAAAGCACTTAACCATGATTAAAGTTTCAAGTTTTCTTCCATCAGACATGTTTCTCTCTTGTTTTTTTTTTTTTTTTTTTAATTTGTGTTGCTTTAGTTCACATGTTTTCAAGTGCTCTACAAGTTTGTTTTGTTTGAAACCTAGGAGATATTTGATGGGCTGAACCTTAGCTTTATATATGCCACTTTAGAGCACTTTCAGTATCTATCTCATTTTGTTGATTTGTTTAAAACCCTGGACGAGGCCTGCATGTTTTAAAATGGAATCTCTACTTCAAAATTCATAGGTTCATAGGTTCATAGGTTCATACTAGGCTATCTGCCCAAGGGCATAAGCTTCCAGCCTGATAGTATGTGGCTTTCCACACCCCTTTAGTTTGAATAAAAAAAACTATATCATTTTTCTGTGCCTCTGTCAAGCAGTGACACTGAAGTAATCCCTGGGGTATATCTGCGATCTCCCATCCATTGGTCAAGATTATAATATAATGTAATAGGGTGAGACATGGCTGTCCATGACACTATTACTATTAATTTTAATGAAGCCTCTTTAAGCTTTAAAAGAAGCTGAAAAGCAGATTTTTTTTCAATAGGTGCAAAATGTTCTCTATAGAATAATTTATGTGAATGATTTGCTAACAGTCATTAGTAATGTTTCAAATTAACTTCAGGCCTTCCTGGACTTAACATCAAATAATGAGAACATAGTAGTTGTGAATTTAATAAGCAAAAGTATAAGGTTCTTTACCTTACTAGTTCTAAAGGTAATAAACAAGTTAAAGTTAACATTATTAAACATTTAGAGATCTGCAAAAATGGTAGTGTTTGGATGGATCCTATGAAAGCTTGCAAATTAGCTCACGAAAGATCTTTGAGTAATTGATTTTCTTTGCTCGAAAATGCCATCACTATTCTTAGTCTTTAAAAGATTGAATAAAAGTAATAAAGTAGTTTTTCTATAATATTATATTTCATTAGGAGCAGAATGCTTACAATTTCATTCAGGGCGGTTAATAAACTAAGAAGAATATGACAAACGTTCTTGCGGACAGGTGGATACACTCATGTTGGCTGGCACAATCTGATTTCTTCCTCAGACCTTCTGGGTATTAAGCTTCCTGATTCAGAGTTTTATATGCTGTCCTAACGTTTAATAAATATCAGCCACTAGAATAATTTGTGGATCAAAATCTGGTAACTGATCTGATTTTTACAGTTTATTTCTTTTTCATTAGTCTGTATACAACTATGTAACAGACTAGCTAAATCAATATAGAAAGATAAATAGAAATAAATATATTTTTGATTTACTGTAAGAAATTTCAGCTTTTTCAGTATTTACTACTATCAAATTTAAAATTGCTTTTTAAACAAATTAGGCTGCCATCATTTCTTTATGCAGTAACAATATAACTCTCACTAGTCTGTCTAGGTTGTATGCAGAGTTATTATTCCCTTGATGGCCATCATTATCCACTAGGGTCCTTCAGTGGCACAAATTCTTAGCAGCATTTATATGTGTGGTTAGGAATATGTAATAAAATTAAATATCTCAAATCTGCTATAAACTAGGATATCCAAATTAAAATTTGAGAGGGTATATTTAACTCCACCAAGCTTATGTAAAAATGAATTGTCATGTCGTCATTTCCACTGGTATGGATATGGGGTGGTTAAAACATGGAAACGAAAAGTGATGGCAATGCATAGCTGTTAAGTCTTGACGGTCACAAACCAAAACAATTCTGTCTCAGTGTCTAGGAAGGCAATTTACATCCTGACTTCTTTGTACAACTAGCTATGTATCTTATAGTAAAATTGTCTCGTATGGCAAAAAGGAGCATGTTTTTATTTTATTGGAACCAGCCATTCGGCCCCTATACTTCAATGGAGTGGTGATGGTCACAACTATTTTTGGATACTGTGACGAATAAACAGACTGCTGAATATCTCAATGAGAAAAGTACCTCAGCCTTCGATGGGGTGGGGTGGGGTGGGGTCTTTTCTGCATACACTTTAGTAAATATTGAAGCACCAGTCAATATATAACAATTTTAATAAAATATGTCATTTCTGATGAGCTGCAAGGCTGGGTGATGTATAGAAGATGATTTTTTTAAGCTAAACTAAAAAAAAATTAACCTAAAAACAAAAAAAGGTATATGGTTTCCAGAACTGCAAAAATACTTTAGTTAGGATGTGTTTTAGACAATTTCTCCAATCTTGTTAAACTGTTTTTTTTTTTCCTTTTCCTTCATGTCATAAGAAAATGGCATTTTTATTTAGATTTTTTCCAACGTCATTTATAAAGTCATTGAAAGTGACAAGCCATAGTACTGACCCCCTGTGATACCCTACTCGTAATTACACTTTGATATTAATGAACTACATTTGCTCTTGCCTCTGTGTTCTGCAGCCTAGCCCAGCATTTCTCAAATAGTGAGGCCACCTTCCCTGGAGAGACCCAGGCTTGTTCAGGGGAGGCATAGGCAAATCTAAAAATGTTGTGGCACTTAAAGTGTTAATTATTCATTATACTTTTATATGGAATCAGTCTAAATGTTGATGGATAATATTAACTGAAATGGGATATCTGAATGCAAATCACAAGCAAAGCTATGATGCATTAAGACAAATTGTACGTAAAAAAACAAAAACACCACCACGAACAACTGCATCCTTTAATAAAATGTAGAACGTAGAACAAGTAAAATGAAATAAAATGCAATCCCCTGTTTTTTCTTGAATGATAAGCGCTTTCGAAATATCCTTCTTCAGATTGTATATAGTATGATAGGGGAATACTCAATAAAAAAACACTTCCATCCAATCAAGGGTCAATGTAAAGCCAATGCCTTCTCTGTGATCCAATCAATTGTAGACCAATAAAAATGGTCAAAAGTGGACACTCCTCCTTTTCATCTAATAGTGGGTCTCCTGTTTTTTAATATAGCTCGTAAAGGAACAACCACATAAAAGCCTGGCGGCTTATCCGCTCTCATTTTGATAATCCATTTAATTTCATTGCGTTCTGTAACATTAGTAGTGTCCCCTTATTTCATGCCCAAGAAAGTAGTTTCTAACACTTTAAAATAAAATTGATGGGAAGGAAATTGCATAATATGGCTAGCAAGACAATTCTTGGGGTCTTTATGACGAATATCTCGAAGATATCTCAAAACACTGTTTTTGAAACACTGGTCAGTTTTGCCTACATAATAAGCAGGACAGTCTGAACAAGTAGCCAGGTACACAACATGAGGTGTTTTACAATCAGCTTGGCAAGAGAAATTATACTGGATCTTGCTAACAGGGTGTATAATGAATTGCTGGTATCAATACTATTGCAAGCCATGCATCTGCCACAATGAGAAGTTCCTTTTTTAGTTGTTTTAATGGATGTATTCTTCACACCATCCTTCATACAGAGCAGACCTTTCAAGTTCTTTTTATTTTTAAAGGTGAATCTAGGTGTTTCACCTACAATCTCCAGTATCTTGTCATCTTGTGTTAGGATGGGCCAATATTTCTTTATGATCCCACATATTTCATGACAATCATTAGTGTATGTTAAACTAAAATTTACGCCACTTCTATTATAATTAGCAGATGCCCTCGTATTACTGGGAGTATTAGTTCTATGCAGTAGTGGGGCTCCTTTATTTTTCCTTAAGTTTGTTAACTCAGCTTTTCTTGGTGTGGCGTTATTAGTAGTGTAACCTCTTTCTTTTAGATAGTTTTGTAATTAAGAAACTTCTTTTTCATAGTCTGATTAACTGGTGCAAAAGTCTTGATATCCTTGTAATTTTATTCTCCATGATATTCTTTGAGATATGCTTGGGATACATACTACTTTTATGTAGGTAGTGGTACTTCCAAGTCTCTTTCCTGTGTATCCTGGCACCAATCTCCTTCTCTTGATCTAAAAATAAGGTTACGTCCCGGAAATCTTTATTAGTGTTAGATGACTGGACAGTACATTTCAGGAACATGGTAGTTTCATTTAAATATGCTACAAAGGACTGTCAAAGAACAAGGACAAGCATAAAACCACATTCCCGAACCAAGGATTAGAGTCTGCAAGGACTTTCTCTCTCTCCCACAATGCTAACACTAAGAATAGTTTGTTAGCACATGGTGTTTCCATGGTTACTCCCCAGCGTTGCCAATAATAATAATAAAAGATGTTTGTTTCCAGCACTATCTCAAGCAGTGTGCAAATAAGTTCTATATCCAAGTTGCATGTATTCCTTCTAATGAAGTTTATCACAGATTTTGTGCCATACTCATTTGGAATAGAGGTAAACAGGCTGAAAATGTCTAAAGTTACTAATAAAATGTTAGAATATTTTCTCAGTCTGCTTTGAACCATCTTCAGTTGATCCAGTAGCATGCTTGTGTCTTTAAGAACTGTTGGTACTGCTGATAATAGAACTTTTAGTTGTTTCTCCATATATATTGAAAGAGATTCAGTGACCCAGCCTCGGCCAGAAACAATGGGACGTAGTGGGGGGGGGGGGGGGTTGGAAATGTCCCTATGAATGTTAGGCAATTCGCTGATGAATAAAGCTCCTGATTTATTTGTCCTTGCATTACCATATCATATAGATCTTCTTTCACTCCAATTAATATTTTATTTAGTTCAAATTTACTAACTGTCTGGTAGGTTTTCTCATCTTGCAAAATATGCAACACTGAAGCATAATACCATTCAGCATCAAGTACCACAACAGCACCACCTTTATCCAAAGGCTTGATTACTATATCTTGATTTTTCTGTAAATTAAATAGCACTTCTTTTTCCTGCCTAGTAATATTGTAATACCATGATGCACATTGATTGCTTTGCCTTAATTTCTCTACTTCCCCTTCACAAAGTGTAATGAAAAGTTCTACTGCTGGAGGATTAATGGGGGTAAATGTACTAGGTTTCTTTAAGTGCGAGGTAAAAGCTGTCGGCTGGTTGCCAAAGATATTTCGTAAGGATACATTCCTACCAAAATACTTGACTTCTATTAAAAACTCACTCAAATCAGATGAAAGGGAGGAAATGAACATTAAACCTTTATTCAGTAACGTTAGTTGTTCTTTATTCAAAACATACTTAGATAAATTAACTACTAGGTTAAAGAAATTTTCTACACTGTTTTTTTCTCTTCCTCTCCTGGCTGTTGGATCTGGGATTCCTTTGCCAGGTTTGTTTTAGAAAAAAATGGTAGATTAGGTATAATAGGTGCATGTACAGCTCCTGATTTAGGTATAATCCCTGGAGTTGATGTACTCGCTCTTTCTGTATCTTCAGTAGGAGCATTAGAATTCACTGCGCTCATAGTTGTTAATAAGGGTGTTGCTCCGTGCACTCTTTCTTCATGAGCATAATTGTTTGATGATTCCCCAGGGACTAGAGATGTACCAATACTTTGCACATGTAGATTTATCGGCATTCTGCCTGGTTGCTGATTCCTGTTAAAGAGAGGTTTTTCCTCACTGGGCCATTCAAATATTCTTCCTTGTTTAAAGTCAGAAACGTCCCTTAGCAGTTTCTGAATCTTCTGTGCTTTTAGCTTGTTGTCATACAGGTTTAAATTAAACTGCAGGGTCTCTAATTTGCCCAAACAAAAATCTGAAAGATCCATTTTCTCTAATTCAGCTTGCTTTAGTTTAATCTGTTTTGTGATAGTCTCCTCTTCTGGTTTGAAATAATCCACTAACAGTTGTAAATATTTGAAGCTAGCTTCAAGGTTGATGGCTTGCCACTTAGCAAGCAAATCAGGATATTTATTCCCGTAGCTTGGCATGCATTTAACTCTCATTCTCCGAGGGGTGACTTTATAGTGCATACGGGCTTCCAAGTGGAAGCGCTGCCATTGCAGTCTTTTGAGATGATAAGCAGCTGTTTCCATTTCATTAAATATTATTTCAAAATTCTCAGTTAGAGCATTAACATTATTTGTAAAGGTACCTTCCAAATCCAAATTCAGGCATAGCAGCAGGTTCAGCTTATCCACCGAGTTTTCTTGCATTGCACCAAATTTCATAAACTCTACCATATTTCTTCCTTCCCAGTCACAGACCTCATGCTTTCATCAACCATGTGCAGCTACTAAGAATAAGCAAAAATCAATAAGGTAAAAATTATACTTGTAGCTGCCAAAGGTGTATGAGGCACAAGCCAAACAGTACGTAAAAAAACCCCCAAAACACCACCACGAACAACTGAATCCTTTAATAAAACATAGAATGTAGAACAAGTAAAATGAAATAAAATGCAATTCTCTGGTTTTTTTCTTGAACGATAAGCGCTTTCGGAAATATCCTTCTTCAGATTGTATAGTATGATAGGGGAATACTCAATAAAAAATACTTCCATCCAATCAAGGGTCAATGTAAAGCCAATGCCTTCTCCATGATCCAATCAACTGTAGACCAATAAAAATGGTCAAAAGCGGACATTCCTTTCATCCAATAATGGGTCTCCTGTTCTTTAATATAGGTCATAAAGGAACAACACATTCAAGCGCACATGGCTGATGAAGGCATGAGTTCTGTGATTGGGAAAGGAAGAAATATGGTGGAGTTTATGAAATTTGGCAGGATGCAAGAAAACTCTGTGGACAAGTTGAACCCGCTGCTATGCCTGAACTTGGATTTGGAAGGTACCTCTATAAATAATGTTATTGCTCCAACTGAGAATTTTGAAATAATATTTAATGAAGTGGAAGCAGCTGCATATCGTCTTAAAAGACTGTAATGGCAGTGCTTCCACTTGGAAGACAGCATGCATTATAAAGTCATCCCTCGGGGAATGAGAGTAAACTGCATGCTAAGCTATGGGAATAAATATCCTGATTTCCTAGCTAAGTGGCAAGCTATAAACTTTGAAGCTAGCTTCAAATATTTACAGCTGTTAGTGGATTATTTTAAACCGCAAGAAGAGACTATTATAAAACAGATTAAGCTGAAGCAAGCTGAATTAGAGAAGATAGATCTATCAGATTTTTTTTTCGGAAAATTAGAGACTCTGCAGTTTAATTTATACCTTTATGACAACAAGCTAAAAGCACAGAAGACTCAGAAACTGCTAATGGACATTTCTGACTTTAAACAAGGAAGAATATTTGAATGGCCCAGAGAGGAAAAACCTCTCTTTAACAGGAATCAGCAACCAGGCAGAATGCCGATAAATCTACCTGTGCAAACTAGTGGTACATCTCTAGTACCTGGGGAATCATCAAACAATTATGCTAATGAAGAAAGAGTGCATGGAACAACACCCTTATTAATAACTATGAGCACAGTGAATTCTAACGCTCCTACTGAAGATACAGAAAGAGCGAGTACATCAACTCTAGGGACTATACCTAAATCAGGAGTTGTACATGCACCTATTATACCTAATCTACCATTTTTTCTAAAACAAACCTGGCAAAGGAATCCCAGATCCAACAGCCAGGAGATGAAGAGAAAAAAACAGTGTAGAAAATTGCTTTAACCTAGTAGTTAATTTATCTAAGTACGTTTTGAATAAAGAACAACTAACTTTACTGAATAAAGGTTTAACGTTCATTCCCTCCCTTTCATCTGATTTGAGCGAGTTTTTAATAGAAGCCAAGTATTTTGGTAGGAATGTATCCTTACAAAATATCTTTGGCAACCAGCTGACAGCTTTTACCTCGCACTTAAAGAAACCTAGTACATTTACCCCCATTAATCCTCCAGCAGTAGAACTTTTCATTACACTTTGTGAAGGGGAAGTAGAGAAATTAAGGCAAAGCAATCAATGTGCATCATGGTATTACAATATTACTATGCAGGAAAAAGAAGTGCTATTTAATTTACAGAAAAATAAAGATATAGTAATCAAGCCTTTGGATAAAGCTGGTGCTATTGTGGTACTTGATGCTGAATGGTATTATGCTTCAATGTTGCATATGTTGCAAGATGAGAAAACCTACCAGAAGATTAGTAAATTTGAACTAAATAAATTCTTAATTGGAGTGAAAGAAGATCTATATGATATGGTAATGCAAGGATGAATAAATTAGGAGCTTTATGAGGTTTTTGAGACACCACACCCTATGATATCATCCATCAGTGAATTGCCTAAAATTCATAAGGACATTTCCACCCCCCCATGTCCCATTGTTTCTGGCCGAGGTTGGGTCACTGAATCTCTTTCATTGTATGTAGAGAAACAACTAAAAGTTCTATTATCAGCAGTACCAACAGTTCTTAAAGACACAAGCATGCTGCTGGATCAATTGAAGATGGTTCAAAGCAGACTGAGAAAATATTCTAACATTTTTATTAGTAACTTTAGACATTTGCAGCTTGTTTACCTCTATTCCAACTGAGTATGGCATATAATCTGTGAGAAACTTCATTAGAAGGAATACATGCAATTTGGACATAGAACTTATTTGCACACTATTTGAGATAGTGCTGGAAACAAACATCTTTTATTATGGGAAGAATTATTATTGGCAACGCTGGGGAGTAGCCATGGGAACACCATGTCCTAACAGCTATTCTAACTTAGTGTTAGCAGAGTGGGAGAGAGAGAAAGTCCTTGCAGACTCTAATCCTTGGTTCGAGAATGTGGTTTATTATGCTTGCTTTGTGGACGATGCCCTTCTTATTTGGAATGGACACAAAGAACAACTACAGTTCTTTGTAGCATATTTAAATGAAGCTACCACATTCCTGAAATTTACTGTCCAATCATCAGACACTAATATAGACTTCCTGGACGCAACCTTATTTTTAGATCAAGAGAAGGAGATTGGTACCAGGATACACAGGAAAGAGACTTGGAAGAGCCATTACCTACATAAAAGTAGTATGTATCCCAAGCATATCTCGAAGAATATCATGGAGAATGAAATTACAAGGATATCAAGACTTTTGCACCAGTTAATCAGACAACGAAAAAGAAGTTTCTTACAAAACAATCTAAAAGAAAGAGGCTACACTACTAATGATGTCACAATAAGAAAAGATGAGTTAACAAACTTAAGGAAAAATAAAGGAGCCCCACTACTGCATAGAACTAATACTCCCAGTAATAGGAGGGCATCTGCGAATTATAATAGAAGTGGCGTAAATTTTAGTTTAACCTACACTAATGATTGTCAAGAAATATGTGGGATCATAAAGAAATATTGTCCCATCCTAACACAAGATGACAAGATACGGGAGATTGTAGGTGAAACACCCAGATTCGCCTTTAAAAATAAAAAGAACTTGAAAGGTCTGCCCTGTATGAATGATAGTGTGAAGAATACATCCATGAAAACAACTAAAAAAGGAAATTCTCATTGTGGCAGATGCATGGCTTGTAATAGTATTGATACCAGCAATTCATTTATACACCCTGTTAGCAAGATCCATTATCATTTCTCTTGCCAAACTGATTGTAAAATCCCTCATGTAGTGTACCTGGCTCCTTGTTCAGACTGTCCTGCTTACTATGTAGGCAAAACTGACCACTGTTTCAAAAACAGAATTTTGAGACATCTTCGAGATATTCGTTATAAAGACCCCAAGAATTGTATTGCTAGCCATATTATGCAATTTCCTTCCCATCGATTTTATTTTAAAGTGTTAGAAATTACTTTCTTGGGCATGAAACATTGGGACACTACTAATGTTACAGAACGCAATGAAATTAAATGGATTATCAACGTGAGAGCGGATAAGCCGCCAGGCTTGAATGCGGTTGTTCCTTTACAACCTATATTAAAGAACAGGAGACCCACTATTGGATGAAAAGGAGGAGTGCCCACTTTTGACCATTTTTATTGGTCTACATTTGATTGGATCATTGAGAAGGCGTTGGCTTTACATTGACCCTTGATTGGATGGAAGTGTTTTTTTATTGAGTATTCCCTTATCATACTATAGAATCTGAAGAAGGATATTTCCAAAAGCACTTATCATTTAAGAAAAAACAGGGGATTGCATTTTATTTCATTTTTTTACACACTGTTTGGCTGCACCTCATGCACCTTTGGCAGCTACAAGTATATTTTTTACCTTAAGGCACATTTTGGTTATTTGAGTGTGTGTGTGTGTGTGTGTGTGTGTGTGTGTGTGTGTGTGTGTGTGTGTGTGTGTGTGTGTGTGTGTGTGTGTGTGTGTGTGTGTGTGTTGGCATGTGGCTGGAGTTGGTTGTGATGTATTGCATCACATGTGTTTTGGTATGATAGTCTGAGGACCCATTATCAAGTTAATATTAGTTAATATTCTCCTTGTGTAACCACCTAAGGAAGCACCACAGATCTGCCTAATCTGCTTTATAATGTTGACGTCCCTCAAAGAAAGAGAAATCTCAGGCAAACAGTTCAATCCTGTCCTACTCTTTCTTCAGGAGACTGTGAGATCAGAACATTCAACTGCATTTTGAGCACCATGATCTCACTGGAATGTGAAGTGATCATCAGCCCATAGGAAGCTAACACCACAAACTTTTTCTTTGCTAATGAATCCTGAAACTTCATATGGGACACAGACAACTGACACTAAATTATTAATCAATAACTGCAACATCCGCAAAGTATCCATTGATTATACCTGCCAAGGGTGTGTGATGTTTGCTTTGGAGGAAAAATAATGCAATAAAAAAAGATTTTTGAAAGTCATCGCATACTTCCCTTATGCTGTCTGACCACGGCAAAGATGATTTTTTTTCATAACCTGTATGCCTTCCTTTCTACTGCAGCTGCGCCTCAAGATATTCAGTTTATTCTTTCTGTCAACAAAATATATAGAGAAGAGAAACAACAATGTCTGATTAAGGAACTTAGACAACTGTTCAAGCTGGGATGACACAAATGGTCTCTGTATTACACGGAAATATATTCTGTAGCTGGAAAACATCTGAAAAAGCAAGTTGCAGTCACAAAGTCATTTATCTTAAATAAACATCACTTGTATCTAGCCACCAAGAGAAATTAATAAACTGGTTGGTAGAACAAAGTATGCTTCATTTTTCTCTGTCATCATCTTAAGGGTGCATTGCTGAACAAACTTGCTTAAATATTTTAACAAACAACAGCTCACCTTAAATATTTTCATAATAACTTTCTGTGTCTTTCTAACTCCATACAACTTATCTCTAGGTCGAGCACTTCAAATAGTGAAGGCTGATCTTACCTCCACTCCTTTCTACTTCAGGATACTTAGTAATATGCAAGTGCTTGAACTTCTGAGAAAACATTTCAAACAAGTCATCCTTAGTGTTGAGGGTCTGTGTTCATGGCTTCAACAGGTAAGTGACCCCATGACTTGCCCATATTTCCTTGCTGCTCCAGATTGCTAAAATGACTTACTTTTTTTTCAAAATGCTATTTGTATTTTCTTGTGCACCATATACAACCAAGTTGAACACATAAAAGAAAATACAAAGATGGTGACACATAAAATTTGAATAAAATCATGACAATAACAATAACAATCATTGCTAACTCTAATTCTCTGAATACCAGCTATTTACAATATCTACATTAGTGCTACTATACTCAGGATAAAAAATAGCAAAAACAGATCCTTGTAAGTTAAGTCTGTCAACGTATTTGAAGTGACAGGAATAGTTTTAATACATGACCAATTAGTAAATCTGAGCTATATTCCAAGACAGCCATTTAGTAGTGTGTTTAGTAAAGTGTGTATCAATATCCAGTGTCCAAAATGTGATAAAAGCTTCCAAAAGTTCTGATAATATTCTCATTTTTTAGCATTTATTATAATTAACCTTTGAGAGGATATGTATAATGAAGCCATATTTCTAAACCCATTCCATGAGAGTTTAGTACGCTCTAACCAATTTTTAGTCATATACAGTTTGATTAGTGAGCATATAGTTATTAAAATATGTGCTTTCAAACTGGATAATTTAGGATCTATAATGTGGAGAATCGCTATCTCCCAGGATAATGTTGATTTGTGGTATCCCATCTTTTCTAATCTTGCCTTAAGAGCTCCCCATAGGTTCTGTGCATATTTGCAATACAATAACCCAAACAGGACCAAACAACCAAATATATAGCAAGGTGTAGCTCCGTTGGAATGAAGGCTGTCTTCCCTCTTAAAACACTTTGTTTCACTAATAAAACGTTCCAAAATAATTCATTATTTAGAAAACTTTAATGAACAGCTTGTAAAACAAAACACTGATTAAGCGCTTTCATCTCCCTCCGGAGACTTCATCAGAATCACAGATAACACATTTTCCATTCCTTTTATATTATTCACTTTGAACTTCATTGGCTGGCCATTACAGCTTCAATTAATCAATTAACCAAAAAAACAAGATCTTTAAAAAACTTTGTATTATACAGACGTTCTAGTGTTTGTGTGTGTATATAAAAAAATTACTTATGTTTCATCCTGCCAATCAATAGCATATATGGTTACAAATGTTTAAAAAGATGTTTTTATAAACACACAAATTGTGTATAGAAAACCATTGTAACTAAATATATATATATATATATATAAATAAAATTTACATACATTTTTAAAAAACATTCATTGCAACGGAGCTACACCTTGCTACATATTTGCAATACCACAACATATGTAAAAGATCTGCTTGAGGGTATTGGCAGCAATTACATGCAGGAGATATCTTGGAATCAAATTTATTCAAAATCACAGGTATAAAATATAGATTATTGTTGATCATTAACTGTGACTGGATCATTTTTGTGAACGAAGATAATTTAATAGTTAGATTTATTGCTTTAAGTTTCTGTTCATTCGTAATTATAGCTCCTTGGTGTCCCAATATTTTGCATAAAGTAAAGATTTCTCATATTTAACTTCATTTATGAGTTTATATGATTTGGAGAGAGTTTTCTTTATGCTAGTTAAATTCTTCCTAACATCTAGAAATTTATTCAAAACTAGGTCATTTATCTGGGTGTCTTTAATTATTGGTGAAATTGTCTCCATTATTTGACGTACAATGATAATGTATTTTTTATTAAGCTTTAGAACTTCACACATCTCATGCAGAGTACTCTCTTTATGTCTGTAAAAGTCCCACACTGTATAGTCTTTTATTAAAGGAAAGTCTGTAAGGTTTAATTGTTTTTATTTTTTGAATATTTGGGTTTAGATGTAACGGTTGAAAGAATGGAAAGACCTTGTCCATATGTAAGGTTTTAATCAGATCTTGGAAACTCCTAATCATCTGTTTTAACATTCCATTAATCTTGCTCTTTCTAAAATGTATTAAAGATAAAAAGGGAATAGCTTTGGGATTTATATTATTAACAAGCACGTGCGAGTGCCATAGCTTAACCCAGGTAAGATGCCAGGATTTACTATTCGTTAAAAAATTTAAGATTAATAATAGTTTATTTGCACTTATAATTTTATGGTATAGTTCAAAATTAGGTAAACTCAGACCCCCTTTCTCTTTTGGGTATATTAGTTTTAGATATGAAATCCTAACTGATTTAGGGTACCAGATGAACTTGGCTAGTTCTTTGTTGATTTTCTGGAAGAAGTAATTTGGAATGTTTGAGAAGACTGAGTTAAAGTGGTATAGCAATCTAGAAAAAATATTCATTCTAATTATTGCTGCATTTGATATCGTGGATAGTTTCAATTGCCTCCATCTATGCAAATCCTGTGTAATGTTACTCCATATTTTATATACATTATTCTGTAAAGTAGGTATGGAATTATGGTCATAAGATATCCCTAGATATTTGATATTATATACCGTACTGAAAGGGGAGACTGGAAAGTAGTTTTCTTTGTGATTAAGGGGGTTAATGGGGAAAATGTGGGATTTCTTTTGGTTTACTTGATAGTTTGAAGCTTCCAAATAAATATTTATTGAGTTTATAATTTTCGTAAGGTCTGTATTTAGGAGCTCGAAGTAGATATTCAAATCATCTGCAAATGCAGCCATCGTAACTTTAGAGTTTAGAATTCTGGGAACTGAATGAAATGTCCTTTGTGAGAGATGTAAGAAAAGTAGTTCAATATAGAGATTGAAGAGTAGAGGAGATAGTGAACATCCTTGTCTTGTACCACTAGCTATCTTAATGGGACTCGACAGAATTTTGTTGATGTATAGGTAGGTTTTAGAGTTACTGTATAAGATTTCAACTAGGTTAATAAAGTCTTTAGGAAAGTTAAAGTGGGAAAGCATTCTAAATAAGATGTTCCAACTGACTCTCTCAAACCCCTTGCACACATCTAGAACTAAAGCATATCTACGGTTTCTATCTTCTTAGTGAGTTGGATCATTGAATCGAGTGTTAAAGTATTATTCCAAGCATGAAACCAGACTGTTCTGAAGAAAAAATTGATGGCATCATTTTCTTAAGTGTCTCAGCTAGTAGTGAAGCAAGTATCTTAATGTCTACATTAATTAGGGATATTGGTCTATAGTTATTAGGATTTGCAGTGTCAACATTATTTTTAGGCATAAAAATAGTATTTGAGGTATTTAGATATAAGTCAGTTATACCATTAGTTCTAATGTAGTTAAATATCTTTAATAGACTGGATGAGAGTGTATTGTTGAATTTTTTATAGAAGTCTGTCATAAATCCATCTGGGCCTGGTGCTTTACTTAACTTTAATTTTGTAATAACCTCAACTATTGCGTGATGTGTAAAGGAGGCTATCAATATTTTAACTTGGTTATCATTTATCTTTTGAAACGTAAGATTTCCCTGAAACTTTTCAATTTCAGAAGTAGGAGTCTGTTTATCCTTCATATCATAACGTTCTGTATATATTTGCTCAAAGACTTCTAAAATCTGATGATCAGTTTTAAATGGTTTATCCTGATATTGAAAGAGAGTGATCCTTGAGGTTTCCTGTCAATTGTTTATAATTCTCGCAAGAGCTCTGGATGGAACCTGAGTCCATTCTGAATACCTAGAAGAAGAAGAAAAGTAGAGCAATCCCAACAAGCCACGACTCCACTGTGTTTACACAAACAAAGTTTATTAGAACACACCTCCTTGTAAAATTAAAACCATAAATGCTGTTATCACCACAGATATGTTTTCGTCTCTTAAAGACTTCCTCAGATGAAATGGAAATGCATACCTATTACAGTTCGTCACTTAAATACTCTATACTTAATTAATGCTGTTAACCTATTGGAGCATTTTCTTAATATAATTACATATACTTAATAAAAATCCCTCCCTATAAAACCATTTAAAATAGTTTTAAACAAATACATAAATACCTACAAAAAACATTTTCTAACATCTTTCATTACATAAATATGTAAATAAATAAATAAATAAAAGTATAACTATAAATTTAAATATGCTTATTTATTACATTTTAGAATACTCTATTCATACATAAAACTCTGACCCAATAGCACCATCTTGTGTCTAAACATGAAATTGAAATGTTATACATACCTGAATACCTGGCTAGGAACGTTTGTGCTTGCAGAGTATAATTCTGCTGATGTAATTCAAACAATTCTGTCAGTAATTAACTTATCTGCTTCTCAACAGTATGCCTGTATGCTAACAGAAGTTTCTTTTCTAACTCTTTAAGTTCAAGGGTTATTCTATTTTCTTTTTCTCTCCCCATTTTCTTTAAATAAGAAGCTTTTTGGATTAACATACCAGTAAGTGTCGCCTTGCAGGCTGCCCATTGAACATCATATGGAGTATCAACAGATGATAGATTATTGTCACACTTAACTAGAGTATTTAATATTTCTCTATTTATTTCTGGTTTAAAGAGTAGATTATTATTTAGGGACCAATTCCTTACTTTATTTTTGTTAGATAGGTTAGTTGTCCAGTTAATCTTGAGTCTAATCATTGAATGGTCCGATAAGAATATGGGCTCGGAATAATACTTTATTTCTCCCCCCACAAATGAGTCAGAAATTAGAAAGAAATCCAACCTGGACCAGGGGTTGTAACACTTAGAGTAATATGTGAAATAATTTCTTTCCTCTGGATCTGTACTAAAAGATATGGGATCAAGGAGGTAATAGTCCGACATGAGTTTGGTTATGGCTAGTGAAGCTAGAGAGTTGTATGAGTTTACTTTACTAGTGCGATCCATCTGAGAATCTATTACTGTATTCCAGTATCCCCCCAGTATGTAATAATGATCAGGGAATTTGCTTAGCAGATTGTAAATTTCCAAAATGAAATCCTGTTGTTTAAAGCATGGACCATAAACATTAATAAATAAAATTGGTCGTAATATTTTTGCTAAAATTACTTACTTGGTTGTGGAAGATCCAAAAAAAAAACAAAACAAAAAAAAACTTCCCCAGTGTTATTTTCATATATATATATATATATATATATATATATATATATGTTCTACTAACTGTGACACCCACACTTTTAACATTAAATCGGAAAAGGTTTCTCCCTGATATATGGAAGAAAGTCATTGGACAAGGACACATTTTCAGGTGTTTGATTTTCTTTCATGTCTCAGAGTTGTGGAACCAAGGATTTGAGGTATGAGTGCTGTTGTTGGAAGCTTTTTTTTCTGGAAGCATGACCCCCATTGCTGACTCTGTCTTTCACACTTTTAACATAACCTTGGCACAGGTTCCTAATCTGATATAGGGAAAAAAAGCCATGCCTGCTCTGATGCCCAAGGTTACTGGTATCATTGTATCTAGTAACTTCTAGTGCATTTCTATTCCCTCGCTTTTACCTTTGTGAGATCACAGAGAGGCTAGCTACTCAGCAGATTAAATAATAATATTGGTAATTATGGCTTGGAGAATGGGCAGCAGTATAAACCCTGCCTATTGGTTCCTGATGTGTTCCTGTATGGGTCAGGTGGAAAGTGATTTACTGATTGTACCAGCATTCAGGATTCCTGGTGAAATACTAAGGACTGTAATTGAATGTGCACATACGAAGAAGACACATTAAGTCTGAGGCTGCAATATCTTGGCATGTGCAATATCGGAGTTACCATAAGTAAATTTACAGGGTTGAGGGGGCACAACAGAGTTGTTCCTTGCACTCATTATGGCATGGGAGAAATCAGTACATGTCTGGGTGGATCATTAATGTGGTCATTTTTAGTATCTGTCTTATAGTCTGTATAAAATAATAATATCTTTCTCCAGCTAAGGAGCTGAGACTCTGATCTGACATTATTAAAATATAGCTCCATCTCAAACAAGCAGGAAAAAATGTAATTTGGACTTATTTCAGTCGCATTCTAGCATATCTGAACTCATTTTATTATATGCAAGATGATGTTTAGCAGTAGACCATAATATCCTTTTCCCACAGGAGACTTTAAGTAGTTTTATGGCAATAGATAAAGGTCAGCAGACTACCTGTATTTTCAAAATTTAAAGTCAGACAAAGATTATTGTAATGACTGGAGTTAAAAGAAATTTATTACCACTTCTTTTGAAAATTTAGTCATAAAAAGCTTCAAAACATAAAAAAACAAGAAATGTGTGTTTCTCCTCTAAGTCGACTCTGTATATGGAGATGGCAAAACCTAAAGCTGTCTACTAAAAAAGCAATATATTTAAATAGTTATATCACTTGAAAAAAGTTTCTCATAAGGAACAGTCCACTATTTGGCAAAAAATTAATAAAACGTAGACAAGCTATACTAGATTAAATAGATACATTTTATTACCTTATTTACTCTTTAA
The DNA here is from genome assembly GCF_019279795.1 of Protopterus annectens. Lineage (NCBI taxonomy): Eukaryota > Metazoa > Chordata > Ceratodontiformes > Protopteridae > Protopterus > Protopterus annectens. The sequence continues at coordinate 804,509,971 of NC_056739.1, read as the reverse complement.
ATATTTATATAATTATTAGACTATAGAGCAGTCTTAATGACTGACAGCCCAATTAAATTACAGTTCAAAAGTCCATAGGCGTAAACTTTATCTGTAAATTTTAAGTCCTCTGAACTAAGAGAAAAAAATTCATGTCTGTTACGTTTTGGATCTTCAACAGAAAATTAGCTTCATCTATTTTATTTTCTTCTCCACTTCTAAAGCTTTGGCTCTTTTTTTCTTTTCTGATTGTGGGAGTCTGAGGACTTGATAGAACAAAAAGAAGCTCAGATTTTATGACACACAAATCTTATCCTTTTCCTAAAATAAGAATAATTTTCTACTGAAGTCCTAAGATGCTTGATATCTACCTTGTGGTGTGCACTACACATATCCTTGATATACAATCTTACAAAACCATAATCTCTAAAACTGTGTATTTGTATGTACCATTAGGAAATAGATGTTATGTTATCTCTTGCATAGATCAGAATATGCTCAGATGCAAAACCCCCATCTCTTTTGTATTTATCCAACTACTGTTTGACAGAATGTTGCCAGAGTGAATCCAGTGTGATGCTTTGAGAAACACCTTCTGTCTCTCTTCACTGTCTAAGCTCAAGCATTAAGGTTTGATCACACAGAAAAATGGGTTACTGAGAATGAAAGCCTGTGATCATTTCTCAACCTATTTCTTTAATTTTTTTAACAAAGTGATACCTTAAGTGGTATGCATATCTTCTCCAGAAGGTCTTCAAAACTGACCAGTTCTGCTAGACCTTCTGCAGGTCTTCTATCTCTCACCTTGCAGATTCAGGATGTCTTAAACTGGATCTTTGTGTTGGGTTTTGCTTAATGATTATAGTGCAGATTTCATACCTATTTAAAAATGAATAACTGGATTCAAGCTACTTCTGCTTCAAATATTTTGCCTTGCAGTATCCAAGAAATCTATTATATGGCCACAGACTTTCAATTTCTTCTTTTAATCTTTTCTGCTCATTCATTCAGTTGGAATTTCTTCATTTTACTCATCATTTCTGTTGCAGACTTACGGACATTTTGACTTAATGCAACAGAAACTATATTTTTCATTTCATTAATGGCTGCCTTGTGATATACTTCCTTCACAAATATTTCCTCTTTTTGGTTCATAGGTTCATAGGTTGGTACTAGGCTATCGGCCCTAGGGCCAATGCAAGCCTAGCCATAACAATTCCCTGGATATTTCTTCCCACAATATTTACTTCTCTGGACCCCTGTCTAGCAGGGCAACTGACATGATCCCCGGGGTGAATTTCCTATCCCCCATCCAATCATCAAGGTTCCTTTTTAAGAGTGCCAGTGAGGCGCATTGCTTGACATGTATGGGCAGTCTATTCCAGAGTATGGGGAGTCTCTGGGTCAGGAACCTATCCCTCCAGCATGTTTTGTTCATTGTGATGACAAGGTTTAGATCCCTGTAGCATGCGGCTCTGAGAGATTGGGATTTCTTTAAGTGGAGCATGTCCAACAGCTCAGGATTTGACATGGACTTGTATGTTAAGTAGAGATCGCCTCTGAGTAGACGATATGCCACAGAGTAGAGCTGGAGTTATTTTAGATGGTCAGCAAATGGCATCTGCTTTAGGCCTGTGATTCTTTTAGTGAGGTATTTCTGTGGCTTTTCCAGCTGCTGTAGATGTCTTGTGAGGTACATACCAAACGGGGCATTATACTCTATAATGGGTTTAATGAATGATGAGTACAGTGGGACAATGACCTCCTTTTTTCTGGATGAAAAGCCCTTAGTGATGAAGTGTGCCAAATGGAAGGATTTCCTGACTGTTGTGGTGATGTGGTTATCGAAATTGAGACCACTGTCCACCTGTGTCCCTAAGTCTCTCATCACACTTTCGATGTTTACTGTCCTGCCACCTATGTGGTAATTCATGGGTACATGTTTTTTTCCAAAGGGAATAACTATACATTTCTTGGCATTAAGCTTGAGCTCATGGCTCTGGCACGAGGCATCTGTTTCTGTAAGACCCTTTTGGAGAATATCCACATAATTTGGGGATTCAATAATGGCTCCCAGTTTGCATTCATCTGCGAACTTTGTTAGCCAGAGTCTCTTAGTGTTGGCCTGTACTTCAGAGAAGTAGATGCCAAACAAGAGTGGTCCCAGGACTGAACCCTGAGGTACTCCACTTGTCACTTGCCTGGAGCTGGATTTGGAGTCGGCTACTTTTACAGTCTGGGTTCTGTCAGTATGCCAGTTGACAACCCATCGAGTGACATAGGGATTTATGCCCAACTTAGTAAGTTTATCTATTATTCCAGAGTGGGGGATGGTGTCAAAGGACTTGGCGAGGTCCAGATAGGCTGTGTGGACTGCCTTACCCTTGTCCACAGCTCTGGAGACTGATTCGAAGAAGTCAATCAGATTCAAGAGATAAGATCGGCCTTTCACAAACCCAAACTGGGTGGGGTCCAGTGTTTAAACGTTGCCAATGTCTTTGTTTATAAGTTCCATGATAATGCATTCCATGCCCTTGCAGATCAGGCTTGTCAGACTGATGGGACGGTAGTTCCCAGTATCCAAGGCGGATCTCCCCTTGTGGAGTGGGATAACTGTAGCTGTGTGCCACTCAGTGGCCATGAAACCTGAGGTGAGGCTATGATTAAACATGACACTTAGGTGAGGTGCCAGTTCATTTTGTAGTTCATGTAGTACACAGCCTGGGATGTCATCTGGTCCCATGGATGCTGCATTCTTAGCTTTGGAGAGTGCAGTTTCTACCTGTGTGGCCGTGATTACCGGAATTTGGCAATTTTTTGGTATCAAGATGGGCCCTTTAGGGGGTGCGAGGGTGGTGAAGTTGGCACTAAATCGATCTGCCAGGATATTGGCAATATCCTTGGGATCAGTATATTTAATGCCATTCTGTTGTAGCTCAGATCAGATCTGAGCATTGCCATTAAGATTCTTGACATAACTATAGAATGCCTTGTGGTTGCCTTTGGAATCTTTGGCAATTTTATTTTCATAACTAGCTTTTAAGGATTTTATGAGGGATCTCAGCTTCTTACTGAGGCTGGTGAGGGAGTTTTTTGCATCCTGGTATTTTCCTCTTTTCTGCAACAGTTTCTTCCTTCTGTTGTATAGTTTGTTTATAGCAGGGGACCACCAGATTGGCTTCCTTTTTTTGGAGAAGAGCATCTTGGTTCTATTTGGGATGGCACGATTCATGCACGAGTGGATGTGCTCATACAGTGCCTTTGTGTAGGCTTCTGCAGTCAAACTTTCAGATCCCGTCTGCATGGGTGTCGTGAGGTTTGTAACTACTAGTTGGCTTTGGATAAGTTTTTTTAAGGAGGTTTCCTTACTGGGGGGGGGGTGTGGATGTCAAGGGTGATTTGCTTATGGTCATACCTGACCAATGAGGGGGTGACCACTGGTGTGGAGCATATATCATCAGAGGTACATTTTATCATGAAGTCTAGGCATATTAATTGATTTCTGTGAGTCCGCTATTCAGATGAAGACCACGGCTTCTTGCTGGTGTCTAGTTCTTCACTTCTTTCAGAAATCTTTACTAGATATGAGGTACATGCTGAAACAAATACAGAAAATCATTATGCACCCTACAGAGCTGTATCAGAAAAGTTTAAACTAAGGTAGAAAGACTGAGTATCAGCATTAATCTCTCACCAGTAGGAGCTCATTTACTACTCACAAAAGTGAGTCTCAGTCCAAGTCTGCCTCCTGGAATTGCACTATAAGGGTGTGGGAGGACATAAGACATTAGATATATGATTCAAGGTGGACAGAAGCCACCTTCTCAGTAAGCTTAGCTAAGAAGGGCAGATGAAGGAAAGTGGTTCTAATTTTTAAGACTAGAGTTGTCCAAATATGGCATCTTGAACAGAAGAATAAGTCAAGCCCGTGTTCAATTAGATGGAAAAATAAAATGCCTGAGTTTGATGGAGTCCTAACAATCTTGAAAATAACTGGACTGGTTTTAGGGTAAATAGTTGAAATGAAACTGATAACTCTCAACTTTAAAATTAACTTTGAAGGAAGTCTCTATAGGCTACCACCTTTGAAGGAATTCACTGATATTATATCCTATTATACCTTACAAAAATTATTTGGATAACAGTCTTTCTAATGAACTTAGCTTCGGCTGCAAAAAGTAAGTGGCCATGCTAAAGTCAGAGACAGATGACCACTCTATGCTCATAGGCAAGAGACCATCTCACATTCCCATACTTAGAGACTACAGAACACTATACATCATTAGAAGCAGTAGCATCACACTCAAGAGGCAAGTGAGCACCAAACATCTCATAATCAAGATTACCCCACACTCAGAAGTAAGTGGCTACCCTGTACTAAGATGGAAGCATCCACCCCACACTCAGTGGTAAGTGGACTTCTCACACTGAGAGGCAGTTAACTAGTCATACTTAGAGGCAAGTGGCCACTCCAAATTCAGAGGTAAGTATCTACCTCACATTCAGGGGCAAAGGGCTACACTTCACTCGGATGTAAGGGACTACACACTTTCACAGACAGGTGATCTGCTCTCTAAGGTAAGTAGTCATCTCACACCCAGAAGCTAGTAGCCACCTCTCACTTGGAGGCAGACAGACCAAATTGCACATTCTCTACACATTCCAAATCAAATCAGCTTTTCCAGTTGAGCTGATGCAGCTGAAATCTGCATGAGCAAGAATGTTGTCTTCTTTTGGGAGATTTCAGAATGGTAAACAGCACAGTACTCACTAACTGTATCTCTAGGTTGAGCACTTTAAATAGTGAAGGCTGATCTTACCTCCACTCCTTTCTACTTCAGGATACTTAGTAATATGCAAGTGCTTGAACTTCTGAGAAAACATTTCAAACAAGTCAGCCTTAGTGTTGAGGGTCTGTGTTCATGGATTCAACAGGTAAGTGACCCCATGACTTGCCCATATTTCCTTGCTGCTCCAGATTGCTAAAATGACTTACTTTTTTTTCAAAATGCTATTTGTATTTTCTTGTGCACCATATACAACCAAGTTGAACACATAAAAGAAAATACAAAGATGGTGACACATAAAATTTGAATAAAATCATGACAATAACAATAACAATCATTGCTAACTCTAATTCTCTGAATACCAGCTATTTACAATATCTGCATTAGTGCTACTATACTCAGGATAAAAAATAGCAAAAACAGATCCTTGTAAGTTAAGTCTGTCAATGTATTTGAAGTAACAGGAATAGTTTTAATACATGACGAATTAGTAAATCTGAGCTATTTTCCAAGACAGCCATTTAGTAGTGTGTTTAGTAAAGTGTGTATCAATATCCAGTGTCCAAAATGTGATTAAATAAAAGCTTCCAAAAGTTCTGATAATATTCTCATTTTTTAGCATTTATTATAATTAACCTTTGAGAGGATATGTATAATGAAGCCATATTTCTAAACCCATTCCATGAGAATTTAGTACGCTCTAACCAATTTTTAGTCATATACAGTTTGATTAGTGAGTATATAGTTATTAAAATATGTGCTTTCATACTGGATAATTTAGGATCTATAACGTGGAGAATCGCTATCTCCCAGGATAATGTTGATTTGTGGTATCCCATCTTTTCTAATCTTGCCTTAAGAGCTCCCCATAGGTTCTGTGCATATTTGCAATAAAATAACCCAAACAGGACCAAACAACCAAATATATAGCAAGGTGTAGCTCCGTTGGAATGAAGGCTGTCTTCCCTCTTAAAACACTTTGTTTCACTAATAAAACGTTCCAAAATAATTCATTATATAGAAAACTTTAATGAACAGCTTGTAAAACAAAACACGGATTAAGCGCTTTCATCTCCCTCCGGAGACTTCATCAGAATCACAGATAACACATTTTCCATTCCTTTTATATTATTCACTTTGAACTTCATTGGCTGGCCATTACAGCTTCAATTAATCAATTAACCAAAAAAACAAGATCTTTAAAAAACTTTGTATTATACAGACGTTCTAGTGCTTGTGTGTGTATATAAAAAAATTACTTATGTTTCATCCTACCAATCAATAGCATATATGGTTACAAATGTTTAAAAAGTTGTTTTTATAAACACAAATTGTGTATAGCAAACCATTGTAACTAAATATATATATATATGTATAAATAAAATTTACATACATTTTTAAAAAACATTCATTGCAACGGAGCTACACCTTGCTACATATTTGCAATACCACAACATATGTAAAAGATCTGCATGAGGGTATTGGCAGCAATTACATGCAGGAGATATCTTGGAATCAAATTTATTCAGAATCACAGGTGTAAAATAAAGATTATTATTGATCATTAACTGTGAATGGATCATTTTTTGAACGGAGATAATTTAATAGTTAGATTTATTGCTTTAAGTTTCTGTTCATTCATAATTATAGCTCCTTCGGTGTCCCAATATTTTGCATAAAGTAAAGATTTCTCATATTTAATTTCATTTATGAGTTTATATGATTTGGAGAGAGTTTTCTTTATGCTAGTTAAGTTCTTCATAACATCTAGAAATTTATTCAAAACTAGGTCATTTATCTGGGTGTCTTTAATTATTGGTGAAATTGTCTCCCTTATTTGACGTACAATGATAATGTATTTTTTATTAAGCTTTAGAGCTTCACACATCTCATGCAGAGTACTCTCTTTATGTCTGTAAAAGTCCCACACTGTATAGTATTTTATTAAAGGAAAGTCTGTAAGGTTTAATTTTTTTTATTAATTTGAATATTTGGGTTTAGATGTATCGGTTGAAAGAATGGAAGGACCTTGTCCATATCTAAGGTTTTAATCAGATCTTGGAAACTCCTAATCATCTGTTTTAACATTCCATTAATCTTGCTCTTTCTAAAATGTATTAAAGATAAAAAGGGAATAGCTTTGGGATTTATATTATTAACAAGCATGTGCGAGTGCCATAGCTTAACCCAGGTAGGATGCTAGGATTCACTATTCGTTAACTTTAAGATTAATAATAGTTTATTCGCACTTATAATTTTATGGTATAGTTCAAAATTAGGTAAACTCAGACCCCCTTTCTCTTTTGGGTATATTAGTTTTAGATATGAAATCCTAACCGATTTGGGGTACCAGATTAACCTGGTTAGTTCTTTGTTGATTTTCTGAAAGAAGTAATTTGGAATGTTTGGGAAGACTGAGTTAAAGTGGTATAGCAATCTAGAAAAAATATTCATTCTAATTATTGCTGCATTTGATATCATGAATAGTTTCAATTGCCTCCATCTATGCAAATCCTGTGTAATGTTACTCCATATTTTATATACATTATTCTGTAAAGTAGGTATGGAATTATGGTCATAAGATATCCCTAGATATTTGATATTATATACCGTACTGAAAGGGGAGACTGGAAAGTAGTTTTCTTTGTGATTAAGAGGGTTAATGGGGAAAATATGGGATTTCTTTTGGTTTACTTGATAGTTTGAAGCTTCCAAATAAATATTTATTGAGTTTATAATTTTCTTAAGGTCTGTATTTGGGAGTTTGAAGTAGATATTCAAATCATCAGCAAATGCCACCATCATAACTTTATAGTTTAGAATTCTGGGAACTGAATGAAATGTCCTTTGTGAGAGATGTAAGAAAAGTGGTTCAATATGGAGATTGAAGAGTAGAGGAGATAGTGAACATCCTTGTCTTGTACCATGGGACTCGACAGAATTTTGTTGATGTATAGGTACGTTTTAGAGTTATTGTATAAGATTTCAACTATGTTAATAAAGTCTTTAAGAAAGTTAAAGTGGGAAAGCATTCTAAATAAGAAGTTCCAACTGACTCTGTCGAACGCCTTGCACACATTTAGAACTAGAGCATATCTACGGTTTCTATCTTTTTTAGTGAGTTGGATCATTGAATCGAGTGTTAAAGTATTATTCCAAGCATGAAACCAGACTGTTCTGAAGAAAAAATTGATGGCATAATTTTCTTAAGTCTCTCAGCTAGTAGTGAAGCAAGTATCTTAATGTCTACATTAATTAGGGATATTGGTCTATAGTTATTAGGATTTGCAGTGTCAACATTATTTTTAGGGATAAAAATAGTATTTGAGGTATTTAGATATAAGTCAGTTATACCATTAGTTCTAATGTAGTTAAATATCTTTAATAGACTAGATGAGAGTGTATTGTTGAATTTTTTATAGAAGTCTGTCATAAATCCATCTGGGCCTGGTGCTTTACTTAACTTTAATTTTGTAATAACCCCAACTATTGTGTGATATGTAAAGGAGGCTATCAATATTTTAACTTGGTTATCATTTATCTTTTGAAACGTAAGATTTCCCTGAAAATTTTCAATTTCAGAAGTAGGAGTCTGTTTATCCTTCATATCATAAAGTTCTGTACATATTTGCTCAAAGACTTCTAAAATCTGATGATCAGTTTTAAATGTTTTATCCTGATATTGAAAGAGAGTGATCCTTGAGGTTTCCTGTCAATTGTTTATAATTCTCGCAAGAGCTCTGGATGGAACCTGAGTCCATTCTGAATACCTAGAAGAAGAAGAAAAGTAGAGCAATCCCAACAAGCCACGACTCCACTGTGTTCACACAAACAAAGTTTATTAGAACACACCTCCTTGTATAATTAAAACCATAAATGCTATCACCACAGATGCGTTTTCGTCTCTTAAAGACTTCCTCAGATGAAATGGAAATGCATACCTATTACAGTTCGTCACTTAAATACCCTATACTTAATTAATGCTGTTAACCTATTGGAGCATTTTCTTAATATAATTACATATACTTAATAAAAATCCCTCCCTATAAAACCATTTAAAATAGTTTTAAACAAATACATAAATACCTACAAAAAACATTTTCTAACATCTTTCATTACATAAATATGTAAATAAATAAATAAATAAAAGTAGAACTATAAATTTAAATATGCTTATTTATTACATTTTAGAATACTCTATTCATACATAAAACTCTGACCCAATAGCACCATCTTGTGTCTAAAGATGAAATTGAAATGTTATACATACCTGAATACCTGGCTATGAACGTTTGTTCTTGCAGAGTATAATTCTGCTGATGTAATTCAAACAATTCTGTCTGTAATTAACTTATCTGCTTCTCAACAGTATGCCTGTATGCTAACAGAAGTTTCTTTTCTAACTCTTTAAGTTCAAAGGTTATTCTATTTTCTTTTTCTCTCCCCATTTTCTTTAAATAAGAAGCTTTTTGGATTAACATACCAATAAGTGTCGCCTTGCAGGCTGCCCATTGAACATCATATGGAGTATCAACAGATGATAGATTATTGTCAAACTTAACTAGAGTATTTAATATTTCTCTATTTATTTCTGGTTTAAAGAGTAGATTATTATTTAGGGACCAATTCCTTACTTTATTTTTGTTAGATAGGTTAGTTGTCCAGTTAATCTTGAGTCTAATCATTGAATGGTCCAATAAGAATCTGGGCTCGGAATAATACTTTATTTCTCCCCCCACAAATGAGTCAGAAATTAGAAAGAAATCCAACCTGGACCAGGGGTTGTAACACTTAGAGTAATATGTGAAATAATTTCTTTCCTCTGGATCTGTACTAAAAGATATGGGATCAAGGAGGTAATAGTCCGACATGAGTTTGGTTATGGCTAGTGAAGCTAGAGAGTTGTATGAGTTTACTTTACTAGTGCGATCCATCTGAGAATCTATTACTGCATTCCAGTATCCCCCCAGTATGTAATAATGATCAGGGAATTTGCTTAGCAGATTGTAAATTTCCAAAATGAAATCCTGTTGTTTAAAGCATGAACCATAAACATTAATAAATAAAATTGGTCGTAAAATTTTTGGGTTTGCTAAAATTACTTACTTGGTTGTGGAAGATCCAAAAAAAAATTCCCCAGTGTTTTATATATATATATATATATATATATATATATATATATATATATATATATGTTTATATATGTTCTACTAACTGTGACACCCACACTTTTAACATTAAATCGGAAAAGGTTTCTCCCTGATATATGGAAGAAAGTCATTGGACAAGGACACATTTTGAAATGCTTGATTTTCTTTCCTGTCTCAAAGTTGTGGAACCAAGGATTTGAGGTATGAGTGCTGTTGTTGGAAGCTTTTTTTTCTGGAAGCATGGCCCCCATTGCTGACTCTGTCTTTCACACTTTTAACATAACCTTGGCACAGGTTCCTAATCTGATATAGGGAAAAAAAGCCATGCCTGCTCTGATGCCCAAGGTTACTGGTATCATTGTATCTAGTAACTTCTAGTGCATTTCTATTCCCTCGCTTTTACCTTTGTGAGATCACAGAGAGGCTAGCTACTCAGCAGATTAAATAATAATATTGGTAATTATGGCTTGGAGAATGGGCAGCAGTATAAACCCTGCCTATTGGTTCCTGATGTGTTCCTGTATGGGTCAGGTGGAAAGTGATTTACTGATTGTACCAGCATTCAGGATTCCTGGTGAAATACTAAGGACTGTAATTGAATGTGCACATACGAAGAAGACACATTAAGTCTGAGGCTGCAATGTCTTGGCATGTGCAATATCGGAGTTACCATAAGTAAATTTACAGGGTTGAGGGGGCACAACAGAGTTGTTCCTTGCACTCATTATGGCATGGGAGAAATCAGTACATGTCTGGGTGGATCATTAATGTGGTCATTTTTAGTATCTGTCTTATAGTCTGTATAAAATAATAATATCTTTCTCCAGCTAAGGAGCTGAGACTCTGATCTCACATTATTAAAATATAGCTCCCTCTCAAACAAGCAGGAAAAATTTTCATTTGGACTTATTTCAGTCGCATTCTAGTACATCTGAACTCATTTTATTATATGCAAGTTGATGTTTATCAGTAGAGCATAATATCCTTTTCCCACGCGAGACTTCAAGTAGTTTTATGGCAATAGATAAAGGTCAGCAGACTACCTGTAGTTTCAAAATTCAAAGTCAGACAAAGATTATTGTAATGACTGGAGTTAAAAGATATTTATTACCAATTATTTTGAAAATTTAGTCATAAAAAGCTTCAAAACATAAAAAAACAAGAAATGTGTGTTTCTCCTCTAAGTCGACTCTATATATGGAGATGATAAAACCTAAAGCTATCTACTAAAAACAATATATTTAAATAGTTATATCACTTGAAAAATGTTTCTCATAAGGAACAGTCCACTCTTTGGCAAAAAATTAATAAAACATAGACAAGCTATACTAGAGTAAATAGATACATGTTATTATCTGATTTACTCATTAAATATTTATAGAATTATTAGACTATAGAGCAGTCTTAATGACTGACAGCCCAATTAAATTACAGTTCAAAAGTCCATAGGCGTAAACTTTATCTGTAAAGTTTAAGTCCTCTGAACTAAGAGAAAAAAACTCATGTCTGTTATGTTTTGGATCTTCAACAGAAAATTAGCTTTATCTATTTTATTTTCTTCTCCACTTCTAAAGCTTTGGCTCTTTTTTTCTTTTCTGATTGTGGGAGTCTGAGGACTTGATAGAACAAAAAGAAGCTCAGATTTTATGACACACAAATCTTATCCTTTTCCTAAAATAAGAATAATTTTCTACTGAAGTCCTAAGATGCTTGATATCTACCTTGTGGTGTGCACTACACATATCCTTGATATACAATCTTACAAACCCATAATCTCTAAAACTGTGTATTTGTATGTACGATTAGGAAATAGATGTTATGTTATCTCTTGCATAGATCAGAATATGCTCAGATGAAAAACCCCCATCTCTTTTGTATTTATCCAACTACTGTTTGACAGAATGTTGCCAGAGTGAATCCAGTGTTATGCTTTGAGAAACACCTTCTGTCTCTCTTCACTGTCTAAGCTCAAGCATTAAGGTTTGATCACACAAAAAATGGGTTACTGAGAATGAAAGCCTGTGATCATTTCTCAGCCTATTTCTTTAATTTGTTTAACAAAGTGATACCTTAATTGGCATGCATATCTTCTCCAGAAGGTCTTCAAAACTGACCAGTTCTGCTAGACCTTCTGTAGGTCTTCTATCTCTCACATTGCAGATTCAGGATGTCTTAAACTGGATCTTTGTGTTGGGTTTTGCTTAATGATTATAGTGCAGATTTCATACCTATTTAAAAATGAATAACTGGATTCAAGCTACTTCTGCTTCAAATATTTTGCCTTGCAGTATCCAAGAAATCTATCATATGGCCACAGACTTTCAGTTTCTTCTTTTAATCTTCTCTCCTCATTCATTCAGTTGGAATTTCTTCATTTTACTCATCATTTCTGTTGCAGACTTACGGAAATTTTGACTTAATGCAACAGAAATTATATTTTTCATTTCATTAATGGCTGCCGTGTGATCTACTTCCTTCACAAATATTTCCTCTTTCTGTCATCAGAGGTACATTTTATCATGAAGTCTAGGTGAATTAATTGATTTCTGTGAGTCCGCTATTCAGATGAAGACCATGGCTTCTTGCTGGTGTCTAGTTCTTCAGTTCTTTCAGAAGTCTTTACTAGATATGAGGTACATGCTGAAACAAATACAGAAAAGCATCATGCACCCTACAGAGCTGTATCACATGAAAATTTTAAACTAAGGTAGAAAGACTGAGTATCACCACTAATCTCTCACCAGTAGGAGCTCATTTACTACTCACAAAAGTCTCAGTCCAAGTCTGCCTCCTGGAATTGGACTATAAGGGCATGGGAGGACATAAGACGTTAGATATGTGATTCAAGTTGGGCAGAAGCCACCTTCTCAGTAAGCTTAGCCAAGAAGGGCAGATGAAGGAAAGTGGTTCTAATTTTTAAGACTAGAGTTGTCCAAATATGGCATCTTGAACAGAAGAATAATTCAAGCCTGTGTTCAATTAGATGGAAAAATTAAATGCCTGAGCTTGATGGAGTCCTAACAGTCTTGAAAATAGCTGAACTGGTTTTAGGGTAAATACTTGAAATGAAACTGATAACTTTAAAATGAACTTTGAAGGAAGTCTCTATAGGCTACCACCTTTGAAGGAATTCACTGATATTATATCCTATTATACCTTACAAAAATTATTTGGATAATAGTCTTTCTAATGAATTCAGTTTCAGCTGCAAAAAGTAAGTGGCCACCCTAAAGTCAGCAACAGATGACCACCCTATGCTCATAGGCAAGAGACCATCTCACATTCCCATACTTAGAGACTACAGAACACTATACATCATTAGAAACAGTAGCATCACACTCAAGAGACAAGTGAGCACAAACACCTCATAATCAAGATTACCCCACAGTCAAAAGTAAGTGGCTACCCTGTACTAAGATGGAAGTATCCACCCCACACTCAGTGGTAAGCGGTCTTCTCACACTGAGAAGCAGTTACTAGTCATACTTAGAGGCAAGTGGCCACTCCAAATTCAGAGGTAAGTATCTACCTCACATTCAGGGGCAAAGGGCTACACTACACTCTGATGTAAGGGACTACTACACCCCTTACACACTTGCACAGACAGGTGATCTGCTCTCTAAGGTAAGTAGTCATCTCACACCCAGAAGCTAGTAGCCACCTCTCACTTGGAGGCCAATTTAGAGTGTCCAGTCCACCTACAGCATGTTTTTGGGATGTGGGAGGAAACCCACGTGACCACAGGGAGATCATGCAGACTCTGCACAAAAGGCACCCCCAGCCAAGGATTGAACCAGAGAACCTCTTGCTGTGAGGTGGCAACGCTAACCTCTGGACCACTGCGGCCACCCTAGTAAAAAATAATATATGCTTTTTTATTTTCCATATATGTAGCCATGTAGATTACAATGAAAGCTTTACTACAAGTGCATGTAAACAGATCACATTGAATGACATTGATTGGAAGAGTAATAAATAGTCTGCATTTATATTGTGATTGGCACTGTTAACTCCTTATTTAAGTAAGTACAAAGTCACTGAGTACCTGGTTGTTGATCAGTGTGCAGCTATGGTGTCAAATAACAACGCAAGTACCCAGTCCTGCATTCTTGTTACATTAATATAGTATAGAGTAAAACAAATGCAGTGACTTTATATTTTGTGTGAAATGCTGTGATCAGAAAAGGAGGTGGTTTTCCAAAAAAAATAAGTTTTCAGCTAAGGGCAGAGGTAGAATTAGGCTTTAGTAACTGTGGGTGAGTCTAAGAAGTCTTTGAGAAAAAGAGTCAAGAGAGCAACATTTCCACAGGACTAAAAGTGAGAGAAGGTAAAAGAAAAAACAAATGCAAAGATGTGTGTGTATGAAAATTCCAAGGCTCAGAAAACTTAGGAAAGGAAAAGGATCATACTATCATAATAGTTATGACAAACCCAAAAGTAGGAAAAAAAAAATATATATATATATATATATATGTGTGTGTGTGTGTGTGTGTGTGTGTGTGTGTATATATATGTGTATATATATAATTTCATATATATGATATATATATATATATATATATATATATATATATATATATATATATACACACATGTATCTCTACAAAAAGGGTACATGTCTGAGTAATGTGTATATGTAGTTGTGTTAAGTAAATATGTGTATCTCATCTTATGCTCACCACAAAATTATTATTTTAAAGAGCTTTTTCCTGTTTCTGTTAATGAAGTGAAGGGTTTCTTCACATCTCACTATGTTAGAATGTGCCAGCATGGCAGTTCAACTACTGATTAGACATATCAAAATATGAACAATTTAACTTGACATTAAATTAATCCTCAAAAGCCAAATATAAGTAAAAGAGCTGCAATGGCAGTAAAGGTTAAAATCAAAAATCGAACCTAAACTTCAAATAATAAAATCTACAATTAATCATGAAGTACTAAAGATAAAATTGAAAATTAAACTGAATTATAGACATAAAATACTGCAGCTGTGAATAATAATAAAAACAACTTGTTATTGTGTTTTAGTAACAGTTGCTATATTCCAGTTTCTGTAACTCAAAATGCTCTTAATGGAGTATGATCAGGTGAGTCTAGGCTTCCAATAAGTTAATCTGTTTTTTGAACATGTTTCTGACTAGCATTCCACATGTTACAGTTTAGTGGTGTTTAAGCTGAATCTGCCATATGAGTGCTTTTTTTATCTAGTTTTGCATTCAAATAGCCTTGTAATGGGCTCAAACTGAGTCTCTCAGTTACAGCTCCTGCAGAACTGAGCATGTCTAGACAGTGGGTTGTTGAATTGTGACAGGTGTTTGGTCTCTCTTATCTTGAGAGGGTTCATTGTTGTGCCTACATAGAATCCATTGCATTTTGTCCGGTTTGCCCGATGTACCACAAAGTTGCTACTGGAATTATATTTGTCAGTACAGACATATTTCTTTATATATGCTTACTATTGAATGTTCAATGCTGCCAAGGTTGAATCGTGCTGTGCGAAACCCATATTTTGAATGTCGAATACCAACATAACTGACTGTCTAAACTTGCCCCCCAGGATCAAGTGCTAACCTGGGTTCAGAGCATTAGGGAGTTTCAGCATTTGAAATACTTTTCTGGCTTGCAGGCATTCAGCATTCTGACATTCAGGGAAAGATTTCAGTGAATGCTCGACTCAATCTTGGCAGTGGGAAGTATTCTATAGTAAATTTTATACTTGCCCCCCAGCTTATCTGTAGTGTAGGATGATATGTTTGATTGTGGGGGGATGTTGTGTGTATGTGTATGATGTATGTGTGTTGTACGTTTGGGATTTTGAATTTAGAATTGAATTAGAAATGAATACTTCTTTATTGAAAAATAAAACATGAGCACTTTTCCCCTTAACAGAGCTTTATCAGATCTGGACCCATATATATATATATATATATATATATATATATATATATATATATATATATGTGTGTGTGTGTAAACACACACACACACACACACACACACACACACACACACACACACACACACACACACACACACACACACACACACACACACACACACACACACACACACACATGGGCCCAGCTCATTCAGTGTCCCTGTTTCTGAGCACTGCTGGTAAACTAAGTAACACTATTTCACCACTAACTGGCCACCTTGGAGAATTTATAAGTACAAAGATGGGGAAATAGTATTACGTGCTTACAACTGATTCCCTTTTTTCATGTTAGTGTGACCTTGGAGTTAGTTGTATTTATAAGTAACAGTTCTGAGGAGGACTCAACCCCCCACCCCCACATAAACTCACACAAACACAGACCCACACACACACACACACACACACACACACACACACACACACACATGGAAAGGTGCTTGCAGGGCCTTAAGTTTGTTTGATTTTATGAGAACTGTATAATAACTTTTAGGTTCATAACTTCATAAGTGTATACTGGGCAGTCTATATAGAAGAACTGAATAAGGACTTGATGAGGGCTCCCTACTGGAATGTTGGCACCTGAAATGCTGAGTGCCGAAAAGCCAAATATAAAAAAAGGACTGAAAACTCAAAGAAGAGCAAATCTCAAAAATCATTCTTCTCTTTAAAACTTTTTTTGCAAGGGGGCAAGCTCTCTTTGCACCCCTGAACTTATTTATACCAACTCCAAGATAACCTTGGAGAAAAGGGAATATTCTGAGAAATGGCTTGTCAGACTTGGTATATGTAAGTCCTTTCTTTCAGCCATTCAGTCTCTGTATTTCAGGACACACTCTAGCACTGACCTGGACATTGTATGGCTCCCGGGCCACATCCATCCCTTTGGCTGTCCCTGACCAGCCCGCAAAGCCAGATCCACAGGAGGCTTAAATATTTATTTTAATAATATATTTAAAAATAAAATTGTTATACTGCGCTGGCTTCTTTAAGGAGAATCATGTGTGCGCCCCATGCACGCCACAGCAGAAGTAAACATATTCTACACTTGTGTGCGGAATTTAAACGAAGCCTCTGTAAGAGAAAATGTAAGAGTGCGTGTGTGTGTGTTTTTGTGTGCAAGTACTTTAAACTAGAGAGAAGGTGTGTGTTTGTGTTTATATATGTATGTGTATGTAATTTAAACTAGCTATTTTGTTTCTATATGAGAGAGAAAGTGTGTGTGTGTGTGTGTGTGTGTGTGTGTGTGTGTGTGTGTGTGTGTGTGTGTGTGTGTGTGTGTGTGTGTGTGTGTGTGTGTGTGTGTGTGTGTGTGTGTGTGTGCAAAATGTAAGCCATTCCTGCTATGTGAGAGAGAAAGTGTGTGTTGCTGTGTGACAGAGTACTTGTGTGTATGTGTGCGTTACTGTGTGAGAGTAGAGAGAAGGTAGGTGTCTGCGGGTGTGTGTGGGTGTGGGTGTTTTTGACATACCTCTCAACTGTCCAGATTTAGCTTCATTGTTTTGGTCTGTTTCTCATAAAATTTGTGGTTTTCAGGCAATTCACGGAGGACTGAAGTCACTAAATAATGGCATATATATGAGTTTCAGTCATCATATCCTTCAGAAAATGCAAGCTAACACAAATCCTGTTATTCTAGCAAATTTCTAAGTTAAAAAGATCAATATTTAGACTCTATCCCTATTTTTGGGCCTCTGCCCCCCTATTATTTTAGGCTTTGTCCGTATTTCTTGTGCTAAGAGGTTGAGAGGTATAGTATGCAATTCCCTAGCGTGGGGGGCAGCTTAGTCATTTTTGAAATGGTTTCCCTTGAGGAGTCATTTGGTTAAGATCAGCAGAACTTTTGGTTTGTTTGGTCTTTCAATTGTTAGGAGGCACATTAATGGCTCACACCTACATGTGTTATTTGGTGTCCTTTATCATACACACACACACACACACACACACACACACACACACACACACACACACACACACACACACACACACACACACACACATCTATCTGTGGTTTTCTCTCTCTTTCTATCTCTTTACTTTCTCTTTTATCTTTCTTTCTAATTTAATTTCGTAATGTGTTAAGACTTAATTTCCTGTTTCTGGCACCAAGTGTTCTTGATTAACGGTAAAGCAGAATCTGAATTGGAGTGTGTTATTTAAATAGATACAGCAGGTTTACAAGGTTTATGTTTCTCTGTTAAAAACTACTAATTAGTCATACGTAGCCTTGGTAGTGCATTGGGGTTCCTTAGACCCTTAATGTACTTCAGCAAGTTAGCATTTTCAGACTTCATCCTTGGCTTTTACAGGAGCATTCTTGCTTATGATTTGTGTGGAATCTAAAGCTTGGTATTTGACTTCTGCTTGCTGTCACAACTACTGTGTATCTATTACTGTGATTAATTTCTTATGTTCTATAATTCATATTCTCTTTCTATATGTATTTCCAAACTGTACCTATTTACTATAACTAGGTCAGCCTTTCAATCATTTACTGGCTGTTACGTATTTACTGTCACTTACTTACTGTAACTAGGGCACAGCGGAAAAGGGCCTTAATGGCCCAGTTAACTTTTGTACAAATTAAAAAATATATTAATATTCCTGCCTCAGCATTGCCCACATGACATAATAAAAACTGGTACCCACCCCCACCCTTATACTAGATTAGGTTCTCTTTGGAGCCATCCTTGAGCTTGATTTATATTCAGGGTGTAATAGGTTACATACTGCCCAGGTAATCAGGCACCTGTCACATGGATACCTACTCTGTTTCTTGAGTCATTGCAGCCCGGCTGTAAATCCATCTGAGCCCAGTACGAAAATCTACTTTCCAGATTAAATGTATGGACACCTAAGGTATGTATATATATATATATATATATATATATATATATATATATATATATATATACACATGTGTGGGTGTTTATAGGTATCTGCATGTGTATGTGTGTGTGTGTGTGTGTGTGTGTGAATATATATATATATATATATATATATATATATATATATATATATATATATATATATAGACTGGTAGCCCAACATAACGCATCAGAGATACTTCAGGTGCAGCTAACATTGGGTAACACAGCGATTCAGGTCGTAGCGTTATAGGTCCCCAACCATGTTCCAAGACTCACACTCCACATTCCTAAGCACACTGGAGAATATTAGAGTCCAACCTAACAATCTCATACTGGGCGACTTCAACTACCCCTCCATTAACTGGGAAAACTACTCATGTACTAATACACTTGCCCAACTTTTCCTGGAATTCATTAATTCCAATGCCCTGGACCAGCTCGTTCTTACCCCCACTAGAGGTAGCAACATCCTAGACCTGGTCATTACTAACATGGGCAACCGTTGCTCTACACCAATAGTCAACTCCTCCCTGGTTTCCAAACTAATCACCTTGGAAATCCAAATCCCTCCCACCACCCCCAGCAAAGGTAACCACCATGAAAAACTTCTTGAAAGCTAACCTTGGGCTCCTAAAAACTGAGGTGGCTAACTTCAAGGCACCCATGCAAATGGAGAATAGTTGAAAACCACAAACGACAAACAAAACCAAACTAAAGTATAAAAAGGCAAGGATGTAGTGAAAGATATATATTTCTTTAATCATGAACCAGTAATGTGAGCGCTTTCGGTCGCACTTCAAATGTGCAACCTTCATCAGACAACATCAGTTAGTTAATTAAGGAAACATTTAAAAAGCCCACTCAAGTGACATCATCATTACATCAGTTCCAGACACAAAATTTAAAGCAACAATACCCCCTTCTTGTCATAAAAGGAATGTATATGCACATTCCTTACAAGTCTCATTATATAATACATATATAATACATTTTATATTTTATACAAAAACTCAGTTTAATACAAATTAATATCTCATATTTAAATACTTTAAGTATTTCATGTTTGTGTCTTTCAGCTTTTCCCGGTTAGGGGTCGCCACAGCGGAACTATGGTCTGCTAATGATTGGCAGTAGAGTTTTACGTGCTGGCTTGCCAGGCCCAACGCACAACCTTCAACGAAGGAATGCCCATTCACACATGTCACCACATAGAAGACGCTCTAACTGAAAATCGAACGGGTAACGTCTAACTGTGAGGTGACAACGCTACCGCAGCACCACCACCGCAGTCACTTTAAGTATTTCATAAAAATAAAAAATAAAATTAAAAAAGATATATAATGTATGTATGTGTATATATATATATATATATATATATATATATATATATATATATATATATATATATATATATATATATATATATAAAATACATAATTAATATGCATATATTTTGTATAAGATAATACATATGTGCATACTGATAAATGTGCACTTAAAGGAACACCATGCTTACCCAGAACCTCATATGTTTATATAATTACCATCTTTCCAAGGCCTTCAGTTTAAGCATACATTTCAGGGAACTAATTTCATTAAGTCCGGGAAACATATAGGCGTTTGTTAACAATTGCCACCACAGTTCCCTTTGTTCTAATATTAAAGACCAAGGACCACCCCTAGGGTCGACTTTCACTTGTTCAATAACCAAAAATAGGAAAAAGTGGTCATTATGATCATTAATGTGTCTGGCTAGAGCATTAGTACAGTCTTTTTTCATTATACTGTACTGGTGTTCATACACTCCCTGCTTCAAGTGACGTTCTGTCTTCCCAATATAAAATTGTGGACACCGCTGACACTCAGCCAGATATACTACACCATTACTATTACAATTAAATCTCTCAATGGAAAAGTCAACCATATTCAAGGTGAGTTTATTAGTTACCTTTATGTGTTTACACTGGTTGCAAGAATCACATTTAAACATCCCCCCAGGTCTAGCGGGTGCTGCCCAATTTCTTTCTATCATACTTTTAAGGGTAACACCCTGTTTATACACACCCTTAGGGGAAACAGGTATTTTATTCCTAAGGTTGCCATCATCCATCAGCAAGGTCCAGTTTTTACACAAAATGGAGCGTACATCATATGCATTAAGTGAAAATGCAGTGCTAAAAATCAAGGGAAAATTATCATTAAATCCATTTCCATTTGTATTGGTAGTTCCTTCATCTATACTCAGGTCATTATTAGATTTTGAATATTCCAATGTTTCCATGGAAACCACCATTCCATTATTATGTATAGGTTTAAACCACCGCGAATTACGTTTATTGGTGACCTCCTCAATCAATGTTTCCAATAAGTCAGGGGGATATCCTCGTAAGATAAACATTCCTTTAAGGGTCTTGCATTCGATCAGATAATCATTATCCCAAGTTGTCATGCAGGCAGCCCTAACTAACTGACCCTTTACAATGGACCGTTTCTGGAAAAATGGGTGGGAACTCTCAAAATGTAAATAAACAATTAGAATATGTTGGTTTACTGTAAATTTTCACTGTATAACACCCACTCAAGCTATCTTTTCTTACTAAGACATCCAAAAAGCTAATTTCATTAACATGGAATTCATAGGTGAATTTTAAAAAGTCAGTTAATTCTGAAATACTTTCCACAAACTCAGCATCAGCATGGTTCCCATGAAGTAGTATAAAAATGTCATCCAGGTAACATGTGTACCAAGTGACATACTTTTTGAAGACGACATGTTTGAAAAGTAACATGGTTTCCCAGTATGCCATAACACAGTTGGCAAAGCTCCCTCCACATGGGGAGCCCATGGCTACACCAGATTTTTGGTGGTAGATGTCCCCCAAAAAGAATGTAGTTATTAGCCAAAATTATATCAAGAAGGTATTCAATCAAGTTTATTTCATCACCCGAAACACCAATCTATTAAAAATTCTCTCACCCAATAAACTCCCAAAGATTGAGCGATGACCATATATAAATCACAAGCATCAATCGTTAAAAAGTGAACATCGTCATGGTAGTTTAACTTATTGATGCTTTCTAAGAAGTGCCAAGAGTCATGACAAAGCTGGGTCTGTCCAGCCAAATATTTCTTTAATTTCATGTCTACAGCTTTTGCACAACCATATGTGATACTGTTACGCCCATCAACAATAGGACAGAATGTCTGATGAAGGTTGCACATTTGAAGTGCGACCAAAATAGAAAATAGTTGCATGACCGCCGAATCATACACCAATGCACTCTACGAGCATGTACACAAATGCATGGATCTCACCATACCCAACAGAACTAATACACTCTCCTCCAAAAAAAGGAAGCTAATCTGGTGGTCCCCTGCCATAAACAAACTCTGCAACAGAAGGAGGAAACTGATGCCGAATAAGGTGAAGTCCCAAAACTGGAAAAACTCCCTTATCAGCCTCAACAAAAAGTAGAGCTCCCTCATCAAATCCTCTAAAGCTAGCTAGGAAAACAGAATTGCAGCAGATAGTAAAGACAACTACAAGGCCTTCTATAGTTATGTAAAGAATCTCCACGGCAATACCCAGATTTTCTCTGAGCTACTGCACAATGGTACCTCCTATACCGAGCCAACAGATATTGCCAATATACTGGCCTACAGATTCAGTGCCAACTTTACCCCCCCAAAGAACCAATCACAATACCAGTAGATTGCCAGGCACCCAGTATTACTGCTGCACAGGTTAAAACAGCACTGTCCAAGGCCAAGAATACAGCTTGTATGGGACCTGACAATATCCCTGGTTGTGTTCTAGATGAACTACAGAGTGAACTGACACCTCACCTGTGTGGCCTGTTCAATCACAGCCTCACCTCAGGCTTTGTCCCTACTGAATGGTGCACTGCTATAGTCATCTCTCTCCACAAAGGAGCGACTACAGACCCTGGGAACTATCGCCCCATTAGCCTAAGAAGTCTGATATGCAAAGCTATGGAACGCATCATCATGGACCTAATAAACAAGGATATAGGGAATCTCCAAACTCTGGGTCCCACACAGTTTGGTTTTGTGAAGGGTAGATCATGCCTACTCAACTTGGTTGACTGCTTTGAGTCAGTCACCAGAGCTGTGGATGAAGGCAAGGTAGTTCATACAGCTTACCTTGATCTGGCCAAGGCCTTTGATACCATCCCCCACTCAGGAATCATAGAAAAACTCACTAAGCTAGGCATCAACCCCTATATCACTAGGTGGGTTGCAAACTGGCCCACAGATAGAACCCTCAATGTGAAAGTAGCTGACTCCAAGTCAGACTGCCGACCAGTCATGAGTGGAGTCCCACAGGGATCAGTCCTGGGTCCTCTCCTGTTTGGTATCTACTTCTTAGAAGTCCAGGCCAACACAAAGGGACTCTGGCTGACAAAGATCGCAGATGATTGCAAGTTTGGAGCCAATATTAACTCCCCAAGTGATGTTGACATCCTACAGAAAGGCCTCACTGAGACTCGTGTCAAAACCATGGCCTTAAGCTCAATGCCAAAAAATGTGTCATCATCCCCTTTGGGAAAAACCCAGTTCTCATGAATTACCACATCGATGGTAGTCCACTGAACACAGAAGGCGTTATACGAGATCTGGGAACACAGGTTGATAGCAACCTCTCTTTTGACCACCACATTGCCACTAGTCAGAAAGTCCTTTTATGTGGCACATCTCACTACTAAGGGTTTTCCGTCCAGGAAGAAAGAGGTCATTGTCTCCCTCTACTCTTCCCTCATTAGGCCAGTCATCGAGTACAATGCCCCATTTGGCATGTACCTCACTAGACACCTGCAACAACTGGAGAGACTGCAAAAGTACCTCACAAAGAGGATCCTAGGCCTTATTCATTCATAGCTTATTCATAGATTAGTACTAAGCTAACTGCCCTTATGGGCTATTTTAAGCCTAGTCAATTACCCTATGTGAGAATCAAACCCTGTACCTTGTCTTTGTAAGGTAAGCATCTTAACCATTATGCCAACTTCCCACCTTAAACACTTGTCCTATATGGACAGACTCAAAAAACTCCAACTCTTCTCTGTCTCATATTGTCTACTTAGAGGTGATCTCTGCTTGACTTACAAAGCCATGTCTGACCCAGCTCTGTTAGAAATTCTAAATCTAAAGAAATTCCAATCCCTCTGCACCACATGATCCAGAGACCTCAACCTCATTACCACAATCAACAGAATGTGCTGGAGGGACAAGTTCATAATCCAGAAACTGCCCATGCTATGGAATAGACTTTCCATACATGTCAAACAGAGCGCCTCACTTGGTTCAAGAGAAATCTTGATGA
>NC_056739.1:803774319-803797902 GCF_019279795.1 Protopterus annectens | reverse complement strand
CCCTTTGCGATGGTGATGGACAGGATACAGTGGGCATTGACCAGGGTAATGTGGTATCTGTGGCACATGCTTCCCCACACAGCAGCCATGGGCATGGCCCTGAGATGGTACCACACAGACAGATGTCCAGGGGTTCTCGTGGGAGCATCCGTGGGCGTACTGCCCCTGTCAGACATGCCCACAGAGGTCTTACAACCTCAGCTGTGTTTTGGGCTGTCATGCAGGCACAGGGTCTGAGGGAGCTGACAGCATGTCGCACAGCCATGACTGACAGTATGCGTGACATTGCGGCTGCCATCCGTAATTTCACCGATGTCATAGACAGACGTTGTGGGGACATATTAGATCAGTTCTACAACTACATGTCCATGAGCCAGGGCAATGGTGGACGGTTGAGGCATCGACGTATGCCAGCAACAGCAGCAGCTGGCAGTTGTCGCGGATGACAACAGGGCCGCGGCCGCCCCCATAGTGCCAGCAGCAGCCCCAGCAATGCTGGATCTGTGCTGTCATCAGACCGCCCCAGGAGACCACGTGCACGTGGCTCTGGACAGGCCCAACAGGGATCTGTGTCCAGTCAACGAACACCTGCTTCTGATGACAGTACCTAGTCTGGATTGGTACCGGATACGGTCCGTAGCACCCCTGCAAGGCACAGGTACCGTGTCCGTGGCCAGAGACACTGATCTGTATGACCTGGCAGGTACAGTCTGTGGCTGTCCACAAACACCGGTATATGGCAGCCATGAGGTGGAACTGTGTGCATCCATACACACATGCAAATTGACAACACCTAGGGCTACCGCATACATGCACACACTGCATCAACATTGCCCCACCTTGTACTGCTGTCCCTCACCAACACACATACACATACATGTCAATTGGTGGTATCAGTGGCAGACTCAGGCATACCAAGTTCACACCCTGTGCATATGATGAAACTGTGCCACCTCCTGCAATTTGTAACATCAGTGCAGGTACAGGTTAACATGTTGCTGATGCACAGGGTGACTACATAGGTGTGTAGTAATAGTATCATGTTTTTAACAGTACTGTGTACTGATAGAATTGTGGGTATATCCCAGCATGCCTGATGCAGTAAGGGTATGATTGTCTTGTACTGTTTTCTACACCCATGGTAAGTACCATAGTGTATCATCTGCACATGTTTGCATACTGGTGGTAAGGATGTCAACAGAAGGCCACATACATAGGTAGCACAGGGGATAAGGTAATGAAAGTATTGATACGCAATGATGGACATGTAAACTGCAAGTGGCATGTTTCCCACACTGGACTCTGCAATGCGGATGTTTGAGGATGTTGATATGTGTGCAGTACTACACGACTGGTACAGGACACACAGGAGCACCCTAGAACTGCAAGCTCACATCTCATACCATGCTAGACAGCCCCAACACACAAAACTAACTTTCACAGGAGGGAGAGTCCCCATAAATGTCAGGGATACTGTGGTGGCAAGACAGGTAGCATACATCCTACTAAGTATGGAACCACTGAATGAAGGCTCAGTGTCTGTTATTTGACATGTGTATTACTGCAGGTATGAGCACCTGGGTTTCCATCCGATTATTGTACATCCTGACGGTACATGGTCTGTACACTTGTGTGCGCTGAGACTGGACCCTGGCCATCTGACCTGTGTATTTCCATGTACATGTGTATAGTGCCTGCATATTTGCACTGTGACCTACTGGAAGTGGTACAGCTTGTTTGTTGTACAATGGACTACATGCAGCCCTGCTTACTGTAGCTTTCTTTGCATGCATGTTTGCTTGCAGTTACCCTGGAACACTGATCCCACCTGCAATGCAGATTTACAGAGCTTCTGTGGACTCCTAGTGACATCTGCATAGCTTACTATATGTATGTCCATGTCTCACTTGACAGAACGTCACTGTTTGTCCTGTTTGCATGTACGTTGCCTGTGACACATTGCATATGACTTTCCTGGCATTTGACCACGTGAGCAGTCATATATGCCAGTGCTAACTAATCACAGGCACTACACCCTCACATACTCACCTTCTGTATCTTGTTCCCCATTGGCCCTATGTGCTGTTAATCACCATGGCAATCACAATACTATGGTAGCATGTGCAAAGGTTACTTGTCAGTCACCTCTATGGTACAGTTGTGGAATATGTGAGTCATGTGGCAATGTCACCGCTGCCACATGTACACAGTCAACCCTCTCCCCTACACATGGACGTACAACACATGTATGAGATGCAACCACATAGCCAAACTGGGAACTAAGCACTCTGAACCCAGTACTGGCATAACCTGTCAGGTGGCATGAAATACTACAGTGACTACAATGCCAGTCTGATGTAGACCTACACTGACAGCAATCCAAACATATGAACACACTGGGGCATTCGTGGAGCCTCAGAATAGCATCCTGCCTGAGCAGCAGACACCTCTGCAGCTGGCACACAGGCATACGTTAAGCCAGAACACAGCACGTGCAACACATAGCACACAAATCCTGTGTGCCAAACAGTCACAGCCTGTACGGCTAGACAACACACCTGCTACAGTTGTGTTAGGTACCTTTATTGTCTGGTACAGTGAGGTCCCGCTCACCAGGCTGGACGAGGTGAAGGTCACAGTGATATGCCCATGGGGCACCATGGTCCACCACATAACACAAGCATACAGGTCAGTCAGAGGCATGGACACATATGACTCAGTCATTGTCCATGCCACTATGGCTGACCTGTGATGTACCTCCCTGGACTACATGATAGGGAACATAGAAGGGCTCTCTGAGCATGTGGCACAGGCTGGTATGACCCTGACCTTGGTTGGCATCATACCCTCACCAAGAATGCTGAAGTATTACTGAATGCTGATGAATTACTGTAGCTACAACACACTAGCTGAAAGGTTCCTAGCATGTAGTCACTGCATTGCTATGGAACAACCTGTTACCACTCCCACAACAGGTGAAAACATGCAGCACCTGTTCATCAACAACATGTAGACTATATGCCCCAGATCAGATGTGTATCCCTCGCTGCTAGGATGATACCATATACAACTCACACTGTATATACACATACCACATGCAGCACCCGCACAGAAGACCACAGTCATAATGTTATCCAGTGCAAATACCATGTATTCACATGTGGCAGGCATCAGACATGGGAACTATTGAAGGTCACAGGTACATATGTGTGTTTGGTACACACATACATCATCTGTGTCCATTGCCATTACTGGTTTAATCTATGTCATGCATTATTGTGAACAACAACCCACACACATGGGCATTCTGTGTGACAAAAACACACGTGGCATGTGTGGAATTCAAATCCATAACTAACTGTGCTATGACAGTAGTGAGAGACGCAGTAGCAGAGCGTGCTATTTGCATTACTGGGAGATTTGCGCTCTTCTGCTGTACTTGTAGGGTGCTGACATCATCTCTGTGTAGAGATTGGAATATGCAGCAGCTGGTGTGTTGTACTGGTTGCCAAAAGGGTCAGTTTTCTCACACATGTAATTACACACACCCTACTTCCACCCCCCACACACAAACACACACTTGCCATTTGCAGGATTCAAACCCCTACCTAACTATGTTATGAAACTCAAGACGGACGCATTAGCGGAGCACGCTATTCACATTACTGGGAGGTTTCCCTTCTCCTGCTATACTTATAGGGTGCTGACATCATCGGTGTTTAGAAAGGGGAATGTGCATCCTGTAGTGTGTTCTCCTAGTTGCCAAAAGGGACATTTCCCTCACACAGAATTGCACACACACTAACCCCCCTCACCCAAACACACACACTTGCCATTTGCAGGATTCAAACCCCTACCTAACTATGTTATGACACTCAAGACGGACACATTAGCGGAGCGCACTATTTGCATTACTGGAAGGTTTCCTTTCTCCTGCTGTACTTATAGGGTGCTGACATCATCAGTGTTTAGAAAGGGGAATGTGCATCCTGTAGTGTGTTGTCCTAGTTGCCAAAAGGGACATTTCTCTCACACAGAATTGCCCACACACCAACCCCGCTCACCCACACACACTGAGCATTTGCAGGATTCAAACCCCTACCTAACTATATTATGACACTTGAGGGAGACGCATTAGCAGAGCGCACTATCCGAATTACTGGGCATCTGTTCTGCACCTGCAGTATTTATAGGGTGCTGACATCATTATTTATACAGAGGTATGTACATCTATTACTACCTGTCAGGTGGGGGATAGCATATATATACATTTGCAGCCACCTACTTCAGGGTCAGATATGCACATCATTACTGGCAGGTTATGTTTTATACCATGCTTCGTGACCACAGGACCTGTAACACACAACACAACCAGTTCAGACCACTCCTCCCACGTCCGGGACACACACTTTGCTTCCCTGGGAACAGTGCCAAGATATGAAGGTGTTCACATACACCATTTCAGTTGTTAACGTCAGGTACAGGTATATTGTGTGTGGGAACTACTCAGGCCTCTACAACATTACCCTACAGCCACTACAATTTGTGAGTCCATGTGCTATGGCAGGACCACTCACCACAGCCACAAAGGGGAATACATATTGCACCTGACCATCTGCAACATGGGTACTCACTGTTCCACACCAGAGGTAGACCACCATTGTTGATATCTGACCATACCCACCTTTCCCTGGACATCCATATCCCATCCCCACCCCCAGGCAAGGTTGTCACTGCAAACAAAGTGTATTTATCAAAAGCAGACTTTGCATTTGTGAAGACTGGGGTGGAAGACTTCAAAGGACCCATGCTGGGGGAGTATACAGGCCACTCTGCATAATCCTTGACAATTGCATTCTATGAGCATGTGGAAGGTTTGCATTGATCATGCTATCACAAATATACCCATGACTCCTCCACAACAGGACACCCTGTCAGGTGTACACCAGCCATATATGAGCTGTCCAACAGACGGAGTGAGCTAATACATTGCAGAGCAGTAGCCCACAGAGGGAGGACATCTCTGAACAGTACTGGTGCGACACTTCAGTCCCTCATAATCATCACGACAACATGTTGACAGTGAAATTGTCCAGACACTGCAGATAAGGCTCCCCTCAGTCTGTTATTGACACCCACTTACTGTTAGAGGTCCTCACCAACCCTCTTCCAGCACACACCAACAACATGGATGTGGCATAGCAAATTCAACCCCTGGGATCTCCACCGTGTCCCTGCTTGATGGAGGCACAGCACACTAGCCTCAAACGGTGCCTTATGTGACCTACTTTACAGTGGCACAGTAGCCTACTGTACTGGGGATGCAGACGCCAAGCACACTCTGGCTAAGCTTTCATTCCCTAGGGCAAACAGCCTAGTATTGACCTCTACACCCATATGTTTAATTGTCAGATGTACAATATTTGTTGCTGATGGGCTGTTTGCAGGTCTTTATTGCCATAGCATTCCCTGTTTCTATGAACAACTTGTGTATCTGTGGAAGATGTTTGAATATGAGGGGGATCCACTATATCACTTATGTCTGTGTAGTCATTTAACTGTGTGCACTGGGCAGATTGCTGTAATGTGGTTGGTTCCTGGAATGACACGTACAAATACCAGATATGTGTGGCCAACTGCTAAACTGAGATATGGCCTAAGTGTGTGAGCATGCCCAGTTCAGCCTTTCCATGGCATGTTGTCTGACATATGTCTCATTTATCAAAGTGTGCGAGCATGCCCAGTGTGAGCTTTCCATTTGTTGAACTCTGCAGTCCACCACATATGTGGTTGAGTGTGAACTTCAACAATATTGCACGTTTATGGTTGTGTGTTTGGTGTCATGCTGTGTACTTACTGGCCAACTGCTTCGTGTCTGAACACAACAGGGATTATACTGTGCCTGCAGGGTTTGCATGGGATACTTTGCATACAGTTGTCAACATCCTTTCATACTGACCTAACACTGTAGTACCATATAGTGTACTGGTTCAGTACTTTCACTGTGGTGGACAGTATCCTGGGCTTTAGTCCTATCACTGCTTTAAATTTTCATAGTGAGTACAACAGACTGTTTAGGGGCCAGTTGTGCACATATGACCATGTTGCATTATGTTCAGATATGGACTACTTAAACCAGGCTTGTCCAGCATTGGTAGTGTATTCCACAACATAGGTGGACATTGGCAAACACTAGCGATGTGCCCTAGGCCATTTCTAATGCTAGTCAGAGAGTGTGTTTGTCCTTCGACACACATTGTAACTGGAGTTTGCCATAACATATGTCATGGTTAGTATACTGTGCCTCCATCTACCTGTGACATAACAGTGATACCCAGGGTAAACCTACCATCTCCCATCCACTCATCAAGATTCCTCTTGAGGAGAGTCGATGGGTGACTCTCTGGCTAACCTGTACTGGGAGTTTACTCAAGAGTGGGGGTGGCTTCTGTGTTATGGATCATTCAGTACAGCTTGTCCTATGTATGTCAGTGCTGGGGTTCAGGTCTCTCATGTGCATAGCTCACTGCCATTCAGATTGTACAAGGTGCAGCATGTTCATTGATTCCAGCTTGGACATGGCTTTATACATCAGGCACAGCTTGCCTCTGGGCGGGCAGTATGGCAGTGTGTGGAGCTGCAGTTTGTTTAATCAGGCAACACATTGCATCTGTTCAAGCTCTTTGATACTCCTGGTGAGGTACTTTTGGGGACTTTCCAGTTGATGGAGGTGTCTGCTGAGGTACATCCCACAGGGGCCATTGTAGTCAATTGTGACGCTGATGAAGGATGACTGCAGAGCCACAATGACCTCCCCTGATCTAGATCTCACTACCTTCATGATTAGGTGGGTACATGGTATGTTTCTGTAACCACTACAGCCACATGCTTGTCCAATGCAAGATATCTATCAACTTGTGTCCCCAGGTCTCTTATTACATCTTAAGTACTTAATGGGATAACACCTATGTGGTAACTGGTGGGCACTTACTGTATATCCACAGGGGTTTATTATACACTTTTCTGCAATTAGCTTGCTGACATGGCTATGGCACCAGTTGTCTGTTTCTATGTGGCCCTTTTGTGGGATGCTTGTGTCAGCTGGAGGGTCAGATATGGTGGCCAGTTTGTAGTCCTCTGCAAACTTGTTCAGACACAGTCCTTCCATGTTGGCCTGTACCTATGGGACATATATACCAAACAAGGGAGGTCCCAGGACCGAGCCTTGTGGGATGCCAGTTGTATCTGGTTTGTAGTCTGACATGGCTGCAGCATTTCTGACCATGTCAGTTCTGTCCTTGGTCTGGTTTGCAACCCCTCTACTGACATAGGGGTTTATATTTAAGCTGGTGAGCTTATCTATAATGAACACATGGGGTATTGTATGGAAGCCTTTTGCAAGGTCCAGCTAGGCTGTGTGGACCACATTCCCCTCATCAATGACCTTAATGACTGTTTCAAATGAGTCAAACATGTTTAAAGGGGCAGGATCTGCACTTAAGAAAGCCACACTGGGTAGGGTCCAGTGTCAGTAGGCCCCCAATATCTTTATGTCTGAGGTACATACTGATCCTTTCCATAGCTTTGCAGACCAAGCTTGTCAGGATTCTGGGGTGGTAGTTTGCAGTATCCATTCAGGCAACACATTTGTTGAGAAGGACCACTGTTGTTGTACACTGCTCTTTGTGTACATATCCTGTGGTAAGGCTGACATTGAGCAGTAGTGTTATTTGGCATTGCATTCTTCTTGGAGTCCATGTTGGACTCAGCCCAGGACACCATCTCATACC
Organism: Protopterus annectens; assembly: GCF_019279795.1. Lineage (NCBI taxonomy): Eukaryota > Metazoa > Chordata > Ceratodontiformes > Protopteridae > Protopterus > Protopterus annectens. The sequence continues at coordinate 803,790,112 of NC_056739.1, read as the reverse complement.
ATTGATTCTGTGTGTTTTGCTTTGTAGATGCTGGCTGTTACCTCAGCATCTGCAATGTCAGGGGGCCAGCACTCTGCTGGGATAGATATTTTGCATTTGGGGGGGGGGGTTGCACTGCACCTGTCAGGTTGGATGTTGGCAATATGTGTGTGTGTTTGGTATGTTGTTTGTAATATTTGAGTGATTCAGAGCATATCTGTGAATTCCCATCAAGTTCCTACCATCAGTTAAGAAAGCCTTGTGATTATCCTTAGTGTCCTGTACAATTTGTATCTTCATAGGTTCATACTAGGCTATCCACCCTAGGGCATTTCTAAGCCTATCCAGAGTGTGTGTGGCTTTCGCCACCCCTTGCTATGTGAATATTATGGCCATTTATGATTTACTTTACTGTGCCTCTGTCTGGATGTGACACAGTGAAGACCCCCAGTGTACATCTACGATCATCCATCCACTTGGCAAGATTCCTGTTGAAGAGAGTCAGTGAGGGGCTCTGCCTAACATGGAGTGGGATTCCGTTCCAGGGTGTAGGGAGCCTCTGGGTTATGCATCTGTCCCTCCAGCACATCCTATTTCATTATGTGTTGAGGTTGACATCTCTCACTCTCACAGCTCCGATGGATTTGGGTTTTCTGGGGTGGAGCATGTCCATTACTCCTGTGTTGGACATGGCCTTGTACAACAGGCATGCAACACCTCTGCATAGGCAGTATGTGACTGCATACAGCTGGGGTGTCTACAGCCAGGCAGCATATGACAAAAATTTGATACCCTTTATCCTCTTGGTGAAGTACCTTTGAGGTCTTTCTAACTGCTGCAGGTGTCGGGTAAGGTACATCTCAAATGAGGCATTGTACTAGATTATGGGTCTGATAAGAGAACAGTATAGGGGCACAATGACCTCTGTCGACGTAGATGTGAATCCTTTCATGATACAGTGTCCAATATAGACAGTCTTCCTAGCCACGTTGGCAATGTGAGTGTCACATGACAGGTTACTGTCCACTTGTGTCCCTAGGTCCCTGATTACTCCTTCCATACATAATGGATTACCACCTATGTGGTAATTTGTGAGTACCTTGTTTGGTATTTGGTGAGACATTCATACTGTCCAGTGTCTTCAGGACGGCTGAGGGGGGTTCCTGTGTGTGAGAGTGTAGTCTGTAGCATGCTACAGACTGTACAGCAGTTTTGCCTACGGTTAGTTGCACATGGGTGGTCTCCGATGCTTTGTGCATTGTCAGTTACCTGGACGTGTGGGTGTCTGTGCTGAATATGGATACTCCCCTTACTTTTATGTTTTGGTCCAGGTTTTGGGGCCATAACGCATGATATGAGGTATAACCTGGTAGTGCTGGTGTGCTGTCAGGAGCCTTGCTGCAGGTTTCTGTCACTGCACGGACATCGATGTTCTCCATACTGGGGAGGGCCTTGGGAGCATGCATGTTGAGGTTTACACGTCTGGCATTGGGCAGAATTACCCTTATGTTTCTTTCCACTTATGTTTTCTAGGGAGGTGGGTTAGTCTTTTCAGCCATGCCTATGAAAGGCTCTATGGAGGTGGCAAGAGCCTTATCCAATATCCAGACGCCCAGGGGTAACAGGTGCAAGCCATCCCTGGCACAGCAGTGTGGCTTGTCAAGCATGACATCCCAAGCAGACAGACATTGGATCCCCTAGGAATGACACCAGTAATTGTGCCACTTGCTAAAGCTGATCATTCTGTGTTTGTACTGTGGCATCGGGGTAGGATGCTGCACACGGTCAGTGTCATACCGGCCTGGACTACATAATCGGAGAGCTCATCTATGTCTCTTTTCATGTAGTCTGGGGAGGTACATCTCAGGTCATTCACACCAGCATGGACAATGACTGCATCATATTTCTACTTGCTTTGGGGTGACCTGCGTACTTGTGTTATGTGGCGTATTGTAGCAGCCTACAGGCAGCTTACTGTACCCTTTCCCTTGTTCAGTCTGGTGAGCGGAACAGCAGTGTGTCTGACTATGGAGTCACCTATTACAACTGTATCAGGCATGTTGTTTCTCCTTCTGGCCTGTGACTGTTTGGCAAACCACCTTTGTGTACTATGTGTTGCATGTGCTATGTTTGGAGGTAGTGGTTGCTTGGGTGTCTGCTTTGGAGGCCTCTGTTGATGTGGTGCATTTGTAATTAGTGCCTTCGGGAATGTTTTTCTGTGTTTATGTCTTTGGTTTGCAGTTGTGATAGGTCTATGTGAGACTGGGTTTGTTGTGTGTGTGGTTACCTTCTCCTCCTGACTAGTTTTGACAGTAGTGAGTTGAGAGAGCTCAGCCTCCGGTTTGGATAAATGGTTGCATCTCTCACATATATTTGTATTTCTTGGGGGGAGGTAAGGGTCGTCTGTGTACATGGGGCAGGTGTAACATTGCCTCAAGATTCACAGATTCAACTTGTTGTAGCTGGCCTTAGTGGATTGTATGAGTGGACATATTTTATTGCCATACTACTGATCAGTGATTACTTCCCTTTTTATGTTTGCTCTATCATGTAGTAGCTTCCTCATTCTCTTACATGGTTTGGTAATGGCTGGAGTCCACCATGCCAGATGCCAGCGTGTATGGCACTGTGTCTTGGGTTTATTTGGGATTGCATAATGCATGCATTCCTGGCAGTGTTCATGGAATGCCTGTATAACAGGTTCTGAGGTGTGGCCCATATTTTGCACTTGCACAGGGCCTTTAATGGATTCCACATCAGTTTGGAGGAGTGCAACTTTTGCTTTACACATGTTTTTCACTGTGGTTTTCTGGCCAGGGACTGTGGTCAGGATGTGTATATCCGGTGTGATTACTCTATGGTCTAGTCTTACCAGTGAGGGATACACTTCTCATCTTGCCATCCAGTACCCATGTTGCTGATTATCACATCCAGTATGCTTACCCCTCTTGTGGGAGTGGTACGTTGTTCCTGGGCATTTTGGTTTATGGATTCTAGGCACTTTTGTCCTACAGTGTTGGAGCTAGAATAATGCTCCCAGTCTATGTTTGGGTATTTTCAGTCACCCAATATAATGTGGTTTGGAGGGCTTGATATATTCATGTATTCCAACATAGGCCAAGTGCAGTTCCTGTTGTTAGGATGGTAGTCTGTAGCAGGCTATAAACTGGGAGGCAGTTTTAGCCACTGTTACTTGACCATGGCTAGTCCATGCTGCTTCTTGTTGTGGTACCAACATGGGGGTGTGGTTATCCTTGACAATTACTGCTAGTCACCCTCCTTTTGTAGCTTGTTCCATGTTTTGAGGCTGTACAGCACAGTATGAGGTGTAACCTGGTAGTGTTAGAGTGCTGTTGTGAGCCTTGACCCAGTTTTCTGTTACAGGACAGATATCAACATTCTCCATACTGGAGGCGTTTAGACTGCATGCATCTTGCTGTTTAGACTTCTGGCATTGGACAGCATTACATCTAGGTTGTTATCCCTTGTGATACCTATGGAGGTGGGTTTGTGTTTTGAGCCTTACCTATTCAAGGCACGCTGTGGGTAACAACAGCCTTTGCCAGTATCCATATCGCCAGGACTGATAGGTGCACGCCACCCCTAGCAGGTGGAGCATCATGTCATGCTCAGCATCTCATCCCAGGCTGGCACACATTGGATCCCCTTTGACTAACAGCAATACTTCAGCCAATTATTGCAATTGATCATCTCATCGTCATATTGTGGCATCATGCTTGGTGAGGGTAGGATGTTAGTCAGGGTCATCAAGTTTGCATATACTACATGGTGTTACATTGCTTAACACATGGCATTCATGCCTCAGGTGGTGCTGCAGGGCTGCCTCTGTCGGATGCACATACTACACTCCCTGTACATGTTTGAGAGCAGGTTATGTCATTTTAGGCATCCCTGTTATTATATGAGTGAGTCAGAGAGGGGTATCATTCCCAGGGTTCCTACTGAGCCAGTGTATGTGCTATGCGTTGCCTCTTTGCCAAGGCCAGGGCATACTGGGCACGCCTCCTTCTGCCTACTGGGGCAGGTTCAGGTCGTTCCTCCTCTGAGTCACGCTCTGCCTGTGATGGCCTCGGCGATGGTGGGAGGCTGTTTGGCCCGGCCCTATGCTGGTCCTGCTGCAGCTGTTTTCTCATGATCATATTATGTAGCATAGCACATACCATGACAATTTGGGTACATGTAGTTGGTGAGTACTGCAAGGCTCCACCAGATGTGTCCAGACACCGGAACCGTGACTTGAGCAGCCCAAACACACTCTCTATTACATTACGTGTTTGTGCGTGTGCCGCATTATGGCGTTCCTGTTCAGGTGTGTGTGCGTTTCTGATGGGTGTCATCAGCCACGGCTCCAGTGCATAACCTGCATCCCCCACTAGGTGTCCATGTGGGATGTCCCTATTGGCAAATGTCTGGTACAGCTGCGTCAAATGCAAGATATGGGAGTCATGGTAGCTCCCAGGGCAGCCAGCACACACATTCATTATTATGCCCATGGGCATCACACACGACCTGGCAGTTGATGGAGGGGAAGCCCTTGTGGTTTATGTAGGCCCTACCCCACTCACCGGCTGGTGCTTTGATGCGTATGTGCGTGCAGTCTATTGCACCCACTACCTCAAGGGTATTCCGCTATTTGCTGGAAGAGACACATATTGCTGGCCAATACCTCACGGGCATTGGGGAAATGTACATGATCACCGACATGTGCTGACATGGCATCCAGGAACTGGTGCAGTACCCTGGAGGCTGATGCCTGTGATATCCCCATCATATCACCAGTTGGTCTCTGGAAGGTACCTGTTGCTAGTATTCTTAGGCCAACACATACCTTGGTTTCCACTGGGATGGGTTCCCCTCTGCTGGTTCTGTGTGTGAGGCATTGCCTGCACAGCTCAACAATTTGCTGCAGGAGGTCTCTGTCCACTCTATAGTGCTCCACTATCTCCAGCTCATGTAACCAGTGGTAGGTGACCCTGGGCCTGTACACTCTTCTCCATCTCCTCACTGTGGGTTGTCTGGCACCATTTGCATTGTCACCACCCTCAGCAAGTAGCCTATGTCTCCTTATGACAGCTATGGCAGCCCCTAGCATTTCTGCTCTGAGTTCAGCTTTTTCAGTTTTCACTTCTAATAGCTTACTCCTGTCTTGCAGTGTCTCTTGAGAGAAACATCTTGCACTGCTGTTTGCAGAGTTTTAAGTGCTTGGCTGGGCTACTATTCTGTCTGTGTAGTTGCCTGCTTCTAATTGTTTTCACCTGCTAGCTCCAGCAGTATTCCCTGCTAGCTTCCTACTAATTCTGTTGCTTCCTTTTTCCTCTCTGTTTCCTCAGGGGGGAGCAACACGCATACCAGCAGAAACACACTCACAGTGGCTTACACGCGCGCACACAGGCTTACACAGTTTAGAATCTTCTTATTCGGGTTAAAACATGCGCACACCAGTGCAAACAGTCTTACAAGTCTGCCAACAGGCTCCCACATGCTCAGTCTGCCTTACACGTGCGCACACTGCCCTACTCGCGCCTCATGGCGCGCACACGTGCGCATGCAAGCCCAGCAAGAAACTTTGGTGTAAGCAGCAGTGTACACCTTCCATTTCTTGACTTTCCCATGCTTATCTTGTGGCACTCCTCTTTCCATGATATGTGTCTGACATCTGTCATGTAACACTGACCTCCAATGAACTGCATTTCTTTCTGCCATTCCCCCCCATGTGATGTCACCTATCTCCTACTCTGTTCCTCCCCCTTATGTAACTCCTACACTACTCTGAATGTGCTCATTTGCTCTGTGACAGTGTGATTCAGTATCCTAACACTCATTTACATCAGATTGCCTACTAATGCTTAGTTACATGTCTTAGACTCAGCTTCCCCCCTTAGCAACCACTAAACGGGGGCCATGTTGTTTTTGGTCTGCTGGTCCCTGCATTGTAAATCCATGTATTGCATAAAACCCACATTTGTGGGTTTATAACCTTCATTTTTATGTTTTATATAGCGCAGCCCGTTTGTGCGGGGCTGAGCTGCATTTAAACATCGTCAATTGCCGAAAAAAAATATTTATTTCTCATATTTGCATCGGGGTACCTTGCCAATGGCCACATATTTGGCCATTGGCATGCTGCCTGACACATATGCACCCTTTATTTGGAGCTGACATGGCTCCATTGTGTTTTTTGCAGAAACGTAATCAGTTGTCAACTGAGTACATTTCTGCAGCTAAAACGGCTCTTACACGGGCTGGTTTGGGCTTCGTGGATCACTAATCTACCTCATTTGCATGTCTTTCGGCTGCAAGTGAGGTGATTAGCATATCCACGCCCACTCCGTGTAACAGACGTTTTAGCTGGTGTCTTACACGAAATTTCGGGCTGTTCCTGGATCGCGAGGGCTGCATGGAGTCTTACACTACTCTTAGACTCCATGCAAGCCTTCGTGAATCCTGCCCAACATCTATTGGCATTTATATTGTCAATTATACAAATAAGGATACATTTCATATTTCTGTAAATATCTTAATAAACTTGCAATGCTAGAGGAATTTCTTGTTATATGAAAGCTTATGTCTAGCTAACATACACTATATAACTAATCTGTACAGTTTCCAAGATATGTCAATTTGTTTATGAAAGTATTGCAAATATATAATTTTGGCTTTGTATGTACTGTAATATAATATATATGGGAAGACTATGAATTTACTATTATTTCTGTAAAGAATACTTCTTACTGATAACAGTGCTGTTTGTACAGTTTTAATAGCCTTTATAATTCACAAAATATTTACATTTGTTTATCTAATGCTTTTTAAGATTATTTTTCAGAAAATGCTTTGGAATGCAAGATGGGTGTAGACTGCTAGAGGTGTGACATTCCACAGCACTTAGGTGTTAGTGAGTTAAAACATGTAATGGCATTGTAAATATAATGGATGGTTCTTTCAGCTGTACATCTGAGCATGGAGAGTGGCATTTCTTGTAATTTTAACCCGCCACTCCCAACCAATGAGACAGTCTTTGCCATGTGGTAAGCTTCATGTAACTCTATACTGTTTATAGAACACTAAAAAAACTGCTTTCTCCTTCTTTCTCTCTCTTCTATGCACCCACATGCGTGACCTCAACTTGGTCTGTAACATCAATAGGACTTGATGGCGGGACACATTTGTGTCCCAGAGACTCCCCCTTCTATGGAATACATGCTCTCTACACATCAAAGAGAGCATCTCATTAACCCTTTTTAAGTGCAACCGGGATAACTGGATGGGGGAACAGAAAACACACCCCTGGGATTCTACCTGTGTCCCTGCTGGACAGGGGCATCGGGAGCTGACTTGTCAGAACATGGGCTAAATTCTCAATTAGGCTTGTATGAGCCTCAGGGCCAATAGCCTAATAACTTCTATTATCCTATAGTTTTCCAAAGTTTCTCTTCTAAGACCCAAGTGTACACTAAACGGACACAGACTGTTTGAGTACAGCTAATGCTTTAGACCTGCCCACTAATTCCTAACCACCCCAGAGATTCACCAATGTATTCCAACTCCTCCACACCCCCTTTTGTGCAGCCTTCAATCCTCTTAAAGACATATACCAAGACAATTAGAATCCATGCTATTGCATACACAGAAACAATTAAAACACATGCTGCAGTATTCAGCGTAATAATCCAGTTGTACTACCGTATTCCACTGCTCCTTCTAGCTCATCATTATTTACTTACTAATATTACAAACCAAACAGACTAGCCTTACATTTCAAAGCATACTTATTTTACATTTATTTTATAAAAGACTGGCAAAACTTCATAGCTCATTGTCAGAAATACTTAAAATTCATAAATAGTTCGTCACAACCTTTTCCCTCCCTTCAGTCAGCTCTCATACAACCAAACATAAATACATCTTTGATCTCCCACTAGGGAGCTCACTAGCCCATTACAATATAAAGGAAATAAGTATTCAAAAACACAAGTTCCTATAACCATGACATGATTATCGACATCCACAAATTCTCATCTGCTAGTACACCCACCTCAGCTGGCACCATTCACATCTTTTCCAATCATCACCCAGCCAAAAAAAAATCAAGACGGTCTTCAAGACAAATGGTACTCTAAGTTCTTTCCTGTTTTTACTCTACTGATGTTATTAAGAAATAATGGGCACAACCCAGCACCAACCACCACAACTGAGGCCCATACCTTCCCCTTCTCCCCCCAGACCTCTCTCAAATGCTGACTTCTATTAATGCAGACAACATCAACAACAAACTAGAATGACTGGGCACCTTTTTTAATATGCCACTCCCTAACACTGTTACTATCACAGAGTCCTTGATAAAATGATTCTACCCCACTCATACACTTTCAGATCCTTGGATACAAGTTAAATCATAGATCAGCAACTAAAATGGCAGAGGTAGTCTTGATCTTTTTCAAATCATTCTTGTCCCACAGTTACAGTTACAAACTAACCACTGTAAAAGATATGACACCAACTGGTTAGATCTTAAAATCTCACTATATAACACCCTAGACCTAAACTTAGCAGTTACATAACTCTTCCCTTCGACTACCCACGCAAAGACATAATGAGTGCTTCTTCCAACTTTTCACACAAAGGCATGATGGGTACACAAATCCATTAGTATAGCAATCCTTCCAACAAAAGCATGATTATTTAATTCCAGTAAGCAAGTAACCTCTTTTCAAAGGAGACCCAAACTGTTATCCATACTACCAAGAGAAATTTCAACGGTGCATCAGGTAACCTCCACTACTCTTTTGGTTAGTGCCACAGGTGTCTTACATCCACCTGAGCTACTACCAACTCAAGCAGGTAGCATACTAGTTTAACATTTCATCTAAAGGGCATCACACATTCAAGGGTGTGGCATCAGTAATCTGCAATTTAATCTGATCAACTGAGGTGGGAGTAGAACACAAAGTCTTCTAATCTTCCAGCATCAAAGGCAATTGGGATACCTTTTTGAGCACTGGCACTGAAACTAACATCATGGAATGTTTCAACAATAACCTGCTAGTCAACAAGAGCCTAAGCACATATGACTGGTTGACTTGATGTAGACCTGGACCAAATCATTACAGAAATCATTAATCCCAAGTTCATTTCTGATAAGCATACCCTTCTTTAGTAGTAGCCAACAGTCCACACCATGCTACTGACATTACCATTCTTAACCCACATTAAGTGACCACTGCGCAATTCTTTTTAAAATTCAAAGATCGATAAACCATCGCTACACCGGCATAATATGTTTTGGGCCTAAAACCAGAATGCACATTGCCAAACTGGATATATTACTCATTCACTCAATTAGACTGGTCACCAAATCTTAAACACAAAAGAAAAAGACATATCACCCCTGATACTTACAGCCCTTCTGCAAACACTACAAATAATTGCTTCCCTTAAGTCTTTATTAAAACTAAGTGAAGAAACCTGGATACTATGGAAACAGCCCAACACGTCAAAGCTAACAAAAATTTGTTGAACCTTTATAAACTATTTCTTAATACTTCTACTACACAGAGAAAGGCAAGTACGTGTTTTCACCATGTCCTCATTTATTGGCTGATGACAGTAAGTACATAAGTATCAATTTCCAAAGTCCCTCCACTTAAACTACTCACCAGGTTAAATGACCTTTGATAATATTACTTAATATTGAGTGTATTATTTGCAGTGATTTTAGTATCACATTAGCGAGTATATTTTTCTATAATTAGTTCACTACAATTAGTTTATTGGTTCTTGCTGGTGGCAGAGGAAGGTTTCCAGCCTAGTTATCTTGTATTGCAATTTAAATACTCACTAGCAAGTCCACAATGACATTTGAAAACTAAACTCCAAGCAATTATAGCTACCCCTGCCCCCAGAGTCATCCTTTTCAGTATTATGGGCTAGCAATCCCTACAACTTATCGAGACAGCTGAATTTAAATGGCTATCTTGAGACAGTGTAAGAAATGTATCATGATCTATGACTATTATCTATTACTCAAAAAGCATAACACAATGTGCAAGAGATGTACATATATAATATCCTTGGAGGAAAAATCTCACACGCAATAAACTCAGACACCAAAATCTTCAGCAGTACACCAACACATCACACCTGTCAAAGACAATTACAATTCACATAATCCATTAAATGCTGAGGTACTAAAGATTAACTTGCCAAAACCTCAAAACAAATTAAGCCTACTTCGTCACATAGCACAAGGAGTCCCAAAGTCACAGATGCTGAGTCTGTAAGGTAGGCATTGACCCAACCAAACATTCTTGTTATAGGTGACTCAATTGTAATACATACAGAAGTACGTCTTACCAGACTGAGCAAGGAAAGATTGATAGTTGCTTGTCTGGTGCCAGGATCCTTCCCTAGGACTTGACCCATTTGTTTGGGATTTGGGAACTTATGTGGACAAAAACATAAACTGTTGAGCAACATGAGTCTGATGTTGTAAGAAAGTCCTTCAAAATTGCACAGGTTGTAAACCAAGGGATGTGTAGATCTAGGGATGTCATTGTCCCCCCTTTACTCAGCCCTCACTAAAACAGTCACTGAATATTATGCCCCCTTTAGCATGTATCTGTCCAGACACATGCAACAACTGGAGCACCTTACTGAAGGGATATAAGGCCTACAGAACATGGACTAATTCCAAACCCTGTCACTATACTCAGCATACCTGTCAATTGTCCAAATGTTTACAGAATGTCCAGATTTTTGCCTCATATTTTTGGTCTGTTACTAATAAAATTGGTGGTTTTCCGGCAAATCATCAAGGATTGAAGTCACTAAATAATAATCATGACAGACATTTCAGTTTCAGAATTTGCATCCTTCAGAAAATATATAATAATGCAAAACCTGTTATTCTAACAACTTTCTAAATTTATAGGAGCAGTATTTAAAATCTGTCCCTATTTTTGAGCATCTGTACCCCCACTATTTTTGGCTTTGTCCAGATTTCTTGTGCTGAGAGCTTGAGAGGTATAATACTCAGTATCCTACAGACTAAGAGGTGAGCTGTGTCTAGTATACAAGGCATCCTCTGACCCATTACTGATAGATTCTTATGCTATTTGACTTGCTGATGTGCAGTAAGATACTTGGTCTATAGATTTTAGCCTCTTCTGCAACATTAACAGAATGGTTTGGAGGGAGAGGTACATCTGTCAAGGGATACTGCTGGACTGAAACAGACTCCCCATCCACATTAAAAAAAGTTTATTCCTGTCCATTTTCAACCACAACTTAGCTCTATAGATGGGAAACAGCAAAATGTATCCTAGGACTGCCCACTGTACTACTAATGGACAGAGAAAGCTCCTAAATGCTTTACCCCATGCATGGGTCCCCTTAAATTATCTATAGTATGACCACAGTTATTCTTATTAGGGATAATTTTTAATCATCAACCATGGGTAGGGTAAGGCCAATCTACAACCAATTACAATTACTATTACAGTAGGTTATTTTGAGCATAAAAAAAAAAACTGGCTAGGCTTAAAATGGCCAGCAAAGGCAGCTAGCCTAGTACTTACTTATGAACCTTTGATCTACCCAAAAAGTATTAAGGCACACTTACGAACCTAAGGGACAAAAGGCTATTTTCTTCTGGGGTAATTAACCCCCTCCCTCCCCTTTTCCTGCTCTCCCTCCTCCTCTTCTCTATCTCAGCCTCATCAACTTTTCTCATCAAAGCAACTGAAATGAAGTAAAATAAAAACATAACTTCCAGTCTACCAAAATATGGTTTCCCTGGCTGAGATCACCTCCACCCATGGGTTATAATAGCCTTTGCCAAATCCCCCCCCCCCCCACTAAAGCCATATTCAACCTCTGGCGAAATAAGTTCTCCAGTACTTGCAAAAAGATAAACATAAGTAATACATTGCAAAATTAATAAGTACTCTGCTTTTCAAACTTTAGAGTCCATTTCTGTAATTCTTGCTATAGTAGAAGTCTTTCATAAGCTGGCCTATAGTCACCTCTCAGCTTATATTGCTGAACAGCACTGCCTTTTCCCGTACCAGCAGTGTAGTAAGATCAAACACAGGAATGTGCTCTTCAGCTAGTTTGTACTGATTTGCCACTAATTTGCTAGAAAACCACAACTGTATGTGATAAACGGACCCAAAATACGAAGTACAAATCCGGACATTCTGCGAAAATCATATGCATTTCATAGCCCATGCCATAACTCTCATCCTCTTAGAGCAAGCGGTTACCAACTGCTCCAGACAGTACAAGTTTTCTTTTTACAACGATCATTCACTGTGGATATTGTAGAAATAAACCGCAATGAATGATCGCTCTAAAAACTAAGCTATTAATGAATGCAGTGTCAAAGCAGGGAAGGAACCTCTTAGAGCAAGAAATACGGACAATGCCTGAAATAAAGGGGGAACCAACCACAATGAGCGATCCCTGCAAAAAAATGAAGTATTAATAGCATTTAGTGAACAAGTTACCGTACCTCTCAGCCTCTAAAAGGAAGAAACCAGAAAAAATGCCTACAACAAAAGCAGGGAACAACTGCTCTGGACAGAATTTTTTTTTTTTTTTTACAACGATCGTTCATTGTGGCTACTGTAGAAATAAACCACAATGAACGATCGCACTAAAACTAAATTATCAGTAGTGATTACTTGCAAAGCAGGGAAGGAACCTTGCTGTACCTGTTAGAGCAAGAAATTTGAACAATGCCTGAAATAATGGGGGAAACCAACCACAATGAGCAATCACTCCAAAAAATAAAGTATTAATTCACGGAGTAGTACTTGCGCATTATAGCAACTACTTTTCCAACATGAGAAACGGCTCTTTTGCAAGCCGTACAGCTGTTTCTCTTGTCCGAAAATTGGTTTCCGATAATACCGAATATTAGACTATCCCACGTCTTGCAAGGAATCCACAAATGTTATGAAGATAACATAACAAGCAATTTATAATGGAAACATATGGACATTCTGTGAAAAGATGGTAAGTTGAGAGGCATGTCGGACATGTGTGTCATTCTTATAAAAAGCTACTACTTAACATTCTTGAAATAGACTGTTTACCGGGACCGAAATTGAAATAGTGTTTGCCCTTTGGCTTTGAAGATTTCTTGCGATAAGCAGTTGAGAGGCACAGAAACCACTGTGTTGATATACCTGTTGCTTGTTTTACTACTGTATCGGGATGCCATTATCACTGTGTTCAGTTTAAGACGGTAAAGTAGTATGTGTTCTTACAGTGTGCCGATTTAAACAAAAATAGATGTGCTGCTCATTTGTTGACATTTTACATACCGAAAGGTTGATAGAATAACAGGTTTTGCAGTAGTTTACCACTAATACGAAAAACGGACCAAAAATATGATACAAAAAATGTAACATTCTGAGACAGGACCATAAAACCAAGCTGTAGTTCAGACTGGGAGACAAAATAGTATTGGGACTGAAACTTTACAGGATATTGAAAAGAAAAAGGACACTGTGGGCGAGGAAAGTGAGTGACGTAAAAAGTAGGCGTGGCATTGGTCAGCTTTACTGTGGACCCGAATTTTAAACACTGGGATTGTCCCTTTAAGGCATAAATAACCCCATTGCTGTTACATGAAAAATGTCCCCTTGGTGCATATTTGATTTTTATTCACATATTCAAAGGAACAGAAGTGCCCGTAGATGTTGGATAAACACCCAAGTTGTTTTTTGGCAAGACAAAATAACATAAGTTTTTGCTTGGCTTCTGTTGCTTTCCTACTGTACTCTCAATTAGACAATAGACTCCCTATTAATATTCAAAAATGTGCTCTCTGATTGGCCAGCCCAACCATGCCAGAGAGGTAGCTTGGGCTATTAGGGAAATCAGGTACATTATTTAAAATTAAACATGCGTACCTGATATCCCTTGTATTTCTTCCATGCTCTCTCTCTCTCCTATCCCTACACTGCCCTAAAGTTTTTTTTTTTTTTTTTTAAGTAAAAAAAAAAAAAGAAAAAATGGAGATTTTCTTTTCTCTGTTGCTTCCGTTTTAAAGCATTGATGTACTGGGTATGTGTGGGAAGCAAGTCCCATAAGCATGTGCAGTATATCAACACAAGGAAGCAGTATACCACCAGCCGCGGAAGAACATTAATGCACCATTATATAAAGACATTATTTAAGAAAAGTATTTTTTTCTTAATGTCATTGCATAATAGCAATAACCGATTCCATGGTTATGTTATATTGAAATTTACCCACGGTTGGCTTTATTTAATCACTCTGGCTTCGTCCTCATGATTAAACCATGCCAACCGTGGGTAAATCTTCAATATATCACACCACGTCCACTGTTATTGCTTAATTATAAAACATAATGGAAGTACTGTATATTTCTTCCAACAAATTTGTCTCAACATTGCATATTCTAGATGATCAAAAAGCAACAGAAACCAAACCAAGAAACTGCAAGTGCGGATGACCTGGGTACCTTCTCCGGTAACTGCAAATGTTCACCACCAAAATGTAGAATTCACGTTGTTGTAAACTACAACTGCAAAAAATCAAGTGAATCCAAGATAACAAGGAACGATGTAGTCCAAACAAAATATTTACTGAGTCACAGTGGCTCAAGCTTGATTTTAGAAGTAAATTAGACCACAACAATTCATCGGTTTATGTTGAAAACAATTAATTAATCTGAGTTAATTAACCAATAATTACTTGGCTAGAGCAACATAAAAGCACTGTTCTTAGTTTAAATTTGTACACTTGAAAAAGCCCGTTAACAATGGGCGAAAGCGCTTGTGTTTTACGTGTTTTACTTGGTGGAATAAAGCACTTTGTTTGGACTACATCGTTCCTTGTTATCTTGGATTCACTTGATTTTTTGCAGTTGTAGTTTACAACAACGTGAATTCTACATTTTGGTGGTGAACATTTGCAGTTACCGGAGAAGGTACCCAGGTCATCCGCACTTGCGTATTCTAGATCTTAAAAATTCACCATATGGCAAAGATGATAGAACATGGGGGGATAACAACTAGTAGCATACAGGTACTGCCTTCCATCTACAAAATTTTCTATTTGCCCCAGTACAAATGTTGCCATTATCCAAACCCTTAAGTGTCCTATCTAGATAAGAGACCTGGGTTCCATATTGTAGCCCATCAAAAGACAAATTGAATGTATTTTGTTGTAAATCAGCAACAAACTGTAAAATTTCACTCTTGCCCCTTCACATACAAAAATTAAATCAATAAAGAGAAAATAATATTTTACATAATTCTTAACAAAAATACATTTATACAAACATACTAATTCAAAATAAACCATGAATAAGTTTGCATACATGGAGGCAACTGGTGCCCCCATGGGTGTTCCCTGTTTTTGCCTAAAATTTCATTATTATATGAAAAAAAAAATTAAACAAAAAAAAAAAAGTCAAATCAACCAAATAATTTAAGGGGCTATCCCCCCAAAAATGCATTATAGCATGAAGTCCATCCTTATGTTGGATTGATGTATATAAACTTTTAACATCCAGCATTATCCAGTACGTGTTTTTATTCCACTTAACATGATAAATCTTATTGAAAAAATCAAAACTGTCCTTAATATAGGATGGAATTTTCAAGACCTACGGTAAAAAAAATATTATGCAACAAAGTCCATCTCCATGTAAGAAATATTTGCAAGCTGAAATAAGGGGACAGACCTAATGTAGCTAGAACACAACCTTCACTGTTAAATTATGTACTTCATCTCTAAAATACCCTAGCCTCACACC